>NC_031782.1:1192414-1244056 GCF_001522545.3 Parus major
CCGGATGCTGCCGCCGCCGCCGCGGTGGAGCCCGAGCCGGCGGTGCCCGCGGCCCCGGGCGGAGGGGAGGCGGAGGCGCCGGCGCTGCTGCCCGGCTCCGAGGTGCGGGTCACCCTGGACCACATCATCGAGGACGCCCTGGTGGTCTCGTTCCGGCTGGGAGAGAAGCTTTTTTCCGGGGTCCTCATGGACCTCTCGAAAAGGTGAGAGCTCGGGGGGAGCCGAGCCCGAGCCCCCACCCAGCGCCGAGCACCGGCAGCGCTCCCGGAGCCGCCGGGGGCGGGATGGGGGCGGCCCCGCCGGGACCCTCGTGGGCTCTGCAGCTTCCCTTCCCTCCCATCCCATCGCTTCCCGTTCCATCCCAGCCCTCCTTGGCCCCCGTCCGCTCCGGGCCAAGCAGCTCCTGCCCCCGCGTCCTCCCCGGGGAGCGGAGCAGCAGCTCCCGGGCATCCTCTTCCTCCTCTTCCTCCTCCTCGACCCCCCTCCCGGCCGGGGAATGGGAAAAAGGGAGAGCCAGGAGAGAGGCGAGCACCCGGGCACAGCCTTTGGGCTTGGCCGGGGTTCCCAGGGCCCGCAGCAGCATCCCCGTGTGCCGGGAGAAACAGCCGAGCGCAGAGCTTGGCGTTTATTCCCTGTTTGTACAGAACAGCCCCACAGATCCGATTGCCCGGTTCGTTCGGGCTTACATTGCCTAGGTAACCTTTCTCAGGACATACTATTTTCCAAAATAATGGTTTTCCTGCTAGGCGGTTGCAGTTATTAATTAGTACTGATTGCTCCTTGTATGCGATGAACTGGGTGAAGTTTGATGGTTCTTAAATAACCTCGTGGATGGGGGGATTTTTACATATCTCTGAATAACTTAGCAGACAGCAGGGCTTGGGGTTTGCTTTTTTTCACTGCCTTTCAATAGTGGGAAGCTCTTGGGAGACAGAAATCATGGTATCTTACAAAAAATCTAGGTTTTATTGGCAGGTGAAAATACTTCTTTGTCGTCGTGGGTTTTTTTCTAGACATGTAAGGACTCAGCAAGTTCATGAGAGAAAAATGAAATTTAAGCAAGGTTATTTTTTAAAATAATTGGTATGCAAAATATGCAGCACTTTTTCCCCCCAGATTTAAGTTGTGTGTGGACACATGCCTTTTATCGCTCCTTTTATGTTGTTAGTAGCTGTTCAGCAACTTCCTGGAATATTAATCCTGTCAGTGGTTCCTAAAAGGAAAATTGTGGGGACCAACACTTCTGTCTTGGGCCTCACTGCGTGGTTGGGGTTTGACACACAAGGCCTTTCCTGAACCCCAAGTTTTGGATAATGTCATGGAATGACTTTTTCAGTCTGTCACTTGATGAGGTGTGAAATGCTGAGCAAATCTCCAGCCTCTTGTAGGGTGAAACAGCATCTCAGAGCAGGGCAGGAGGTGACACAAATGAAGTGTAATCCTGGGTAGCACACATTCTTTTGTAGGTTTGAAGTTGTCCCAGCAGAATGCCATGGCTGCCCTGGGCAGGAGTGCAGGAAAATACCAGTTTCTTTTCCTCCTGAAAGGGATCCTGCCTTCCTAAACACACCCTGGCCACCAGGATCCCACATTTTCCCAGGTTCTCGTGCACTGAGGAGCCTCTGGCATGCAGCAGATCTGCAGCCCTTTGCAGCAGAAGTCAGTTTGCAGGCTGGCTGCTGCTGCTGCACCTTGGTGGAAGCATCTCCAACCTCCCTGGGTCCAGGCCCAGCTCCTGGGACAAAGCTTTGCAGTGGGAATTGTGGAAAAGCCATGCAGGGAGGCTGGGGCTGTTCCTCCCAGGTTCTCTTGGCAGTGGAGCTATTTATTCCTTCAGAGGTGCTTTTACATGGGATTCCTGGAGGGGAAATTTAAATTTTCAAGGCCAAGTTCTGCAGAGGGCCTGGACAAGAAGAGCTGAGTTTTGAGACATAAGGTCTGTCATATTTGGCTGGTGACGACAGAACGTTGGTAGATAACAGGAGTCTTTATCAGATGTCTCAGAGCAGGAAATGCAGTGGAAAAGAAGCTCTAGAAATAGTCCAAGAACTTCTTACCTCTAAGAAGTTGAAACATTATTAAAAAAAATGTTGCCTGTATGTCCAACAGTTCCATTTTCTTCTTCTGTGGTGACTAACAGGTGGTATTGTCTAGGTGTCAGCTTTTCCTTATGTCTGTTTATTTTTGTTTGGTGTAGCAGCACCTGGACTTGCAGAACATGAATATTTCTCATGAACTTCTTTCTGTATCTGTGGCAGGCCCTGAAATTCTTGTCCTAACTTTTTCCACTGGACCAAAAAGAAAAAAAGAAGGGCAGGGTTAAATGAAAACCACCTAAATCCCATTCATTTACATGACAACACTGGGATTTCCAGGATGGGAGATGGGTGCTTGCAGAATCTGTCTCATTCAAATGCATGGGAATCATCTCCCAAACTTTCCTAATGCCCGAGGGATCAATATTTTTAAGACTGACAGTTCTTACTAATTAAGTGTCAATTTGTATTAGAATTTACTCATTCAGTAGCTTCCAAAAGTACCCGTGTTCACTGCAGGTGCTAATGCTGTGTTGGATGATCAGAGGGAAATCATTCCTGTTCCTTTTTGGATCTTAATTTCTCTTTCCCTTCTGCACCCTCCAGAGCAGTGAAGGTGCTGCTTCCATACAGCACTAAGAAGGATAAGTTTAAGTGACTGTTTTAAAAACCTGCTCACAGTGTTCTTTTTTGTCTTCTCGAGTCATGTTCTGAATGACTTTAGCTTCACAATGAAAGAAGAGCAAAAAAATTCTCATATATTTATGATTCTAAAGGGTTTTTTTGGCTGTTTTATCTTACTGCTTTTTCCATTGTTGAGGTGATGCCCTGACTTTGCATTTTATTCTGTGTGACTCTGAGGTCAGTGATATTTGTGTGAAGGGCTTGATTCCCTCTCCCACCCCCCATAAATGGGATATATCCCTTTAGGAGTTTATACCACAAGCCCCTGGGTGTTGGGTGGGCTTTATTCCTACATTTATTTGAGGTATGGAAGCATTTCCCTGTCTGTACCTGTCTCCTGTGCCTGCTGCCCAGGAAGTTTTGAAAATCAGCAGAAAATAGGAGCCCACTTGTCCTGAGTGCCAAATCCATTTGTTATGCAGTAAATCCTCACCTGGAGAGGAGCATGTCCCCACTTGGGTCACTCTGAAGGCTCACTGCACAAATTAAGGATGTGTTCCTGCTGTTGAACTCCTCCATCACCTTTAAGCCCTTTCCTGCTGCAAGGGGGAGGTTCTGGGGCTTCCTGGGGTGCTGATGGGGTCCTGAGGGGAGCCAGGGAAGGCAGAATCCCTCACACAGGGAGGAGAAATGGTTGGGAAAAATTCAACACATCCAGGGCTGATCCCACAGCCTGGGCAGCAGGAAAGGGGAGGATCCTGCCCTGCTCAGGTGAGACCTCACCTGCAGAGCTGCTCCAGAGGAGGCACCGAGTTGCTGAGGGGACAGGAAGGAGCAGCCTCCCGATGGAGATGGGCTGGGAGAGCTGGGAATGCTCTTTCTGGAGAGGAGGAAGGTTGTGTGGAGAGCTCACAGCACCTTCCAGGATCTGAAGGGGCCACAGGGAGGCTGGAGAGGGAACTTCATCAGGAACTGGAGGGACAGGACAAGGGGAATGGCTCCCAGTGCCAGAGGGCAGGGCTGGGTGGGATTTTGGGCAGGAATTGTTCCTGGCAGGGTGGGCAGGCCCTGGCACAGGTGCCCAGAGCAGCTGGGGCTGTCCCTGGACCCCTGGCAGTGCCCAAGGCCAGGCTGGACATTGGGGCTGGAGCTCCTGGGACAGTGGGAGGTGTCCCTGCCATGGCAGGGGTGGCACTGGATGGGCTTTAAGGTCCTTCCAACCCAAAGATTCTGATTCTGTGGGGTTTAAAGTCTCTGAGCTGCCTGTAGCTGGCATTTGCTCAGGGGACAAAAGATATTCATCCCACCTCAGAGTAAATCCTGCTCTGCACCTGGAGGAAGTAGGTGGGAGGGAAATACCTGAGAAGTGTAGTATTTGTAAATCTTAAAATACAGGATTAAGAAGTTGTGGTTTTAGTTTGTTCTTCTGGAGAAAGGATAATTATTTCTGTGGTTTTTTTTTTCCCTTCCCAAAGATTGGGGAGGAGGGGGGATTAAATTTATGTTCTGTTGTTTTGCCAACAGTCAAGACTTGGCATTTTTATTGTTTTGTCATTTAACTGAAATTTTCCTTCTAATCCTGCAGATGTGAAGGACATGTGTCTTGTCTTTTTCTCTAAACCAGTTCCCTTCTGACTTGTGTGTGTTCATAATAGTTCTTGAGTGAGAGAGGAAGAGCAAAAAGTTGGTTTGTGACTTAAGAGCCTCTAGTTAGATATCCAGAAGATGTGCAGTGTGTTCCCAGTAGACATATGTTTGAAATTATGTCTTTATTGAGCTTTTGTTATGGAAGATAAGGAAGGACTTCCTGTACCAAGGTGTGCATGAGCTGTATGATGAAAATGAACTTTTATAGGCAATTTGCAATTCTTACAATCCCAGAAGCAGTTTGCAGGTACAGACTCTTGAATGCTGTGCTTTTCCCAGTCTGTTAATTCAGCTTCTACTGCAAAAGAATGATGTGAGAAGGAAACAGCAGAAGCCTCACTTGAAAAAAATGTGGAACATTTTTCCCTGCTCTTTCATTTAATAACCAGGGACAGCGTGTGCTCATCCTTGTCTGGGGAAGGACTGGGTTTTGTAGGAGGCCTGGTGCTCTGTGGTGCACATTCTCAGCAGTAAAGAAGTGTCTGTGACTCAGGGTTGTGTGTTTTGGTTTATTTTATTTTAAAACTTGCACTCAGTTCCCAAGGTGTCCCCACACCTCGTCACCTGCCCTCTTCAGAGTTTATTAGGAGCCCAGAGGAGCTTGGTGAAATTCTGGTATTTAAGGAGCAGCCCCAACACTTCTTTGACATTTGTTTTAATACCCCCAGAAGGTGGGAAGCTCAGGTGTGATGGGAGTGTGGTTGAGAGGGTAATTCAGGTGTCTTTTGCTTGTGACTGACAGGTTTTATTGAAGGTGTCAAATGTAGCCTCACTTAGAGAGTAGGGTTAGAATTGGGCTCTGGATTGGGCTTCAAACTCCTTTCCTGAAGGAATCTGTGCTCCTCAGCTGTTCTTTGTTGGTCTGGGAGGTGACAGGTGATGGTTGATCTGTCCTTCCTTATGGAATTCTCTGTATTCCAGCACCGTGGCTTGTCCTGGCTTTCTTGGGTTTGCTTGGCTTGGTTCAAGGTGTTGGGGCAGGGCAGGGGTGAAATTCTCAGTCTGCATTCAGTTAATTTTCTGTTGTGGGACTGATGAATCTTGGCCATCCTGGCACTTCATCCATTATTTAATGGTATCATTCTCTTCCATATGTCCTGGGTCTGGCATATGGATGTTCTTGAAGAGTATATTCAAGGTATAATCCTTCAAAATTCATCCCAGCAAATGTATCAGTGAAGTGTCTGCTTCAAAATGCAACTGACAGCTAATAATGGCAACAGATGTGAAAATTAAAAGATATTTCAGTTTAAAAAGACCTTCAGCTTTATAGATGTGCCAGGAAAACTATGGTAGTGAATGGAAAGCCTAACCTCAGAGCATCCTGTCTTTATGTTGTGCTGTTCCAAAGAGTCACACTGCAGTCCTTCACTGTGGGTTCAGAGCTGTCAGGGAAATGTGCATTTTCTAGGCTACTTAGCCTGGTGTTACATTGCTCAGGGGGTGAATAAACCATGGAGCTGATTGTTTGGCTTCTGGGAATGCTTTTTTCAGGAAGGTGCCTGCACTTAAAGCCATATATTCCATCTTGTGCTTTATCACACCAAGTAAATCCTTCATTAAAAATAGGTTGTTGCATAATCTGTGTTTTCAATGCAGGTTATTTTGAGGAGTTCTGCAAAACTTTGTGTTCAAATAGCTATGATCTAACAGTGTATTACATGGAATGTTATAATTTAAACCCTGAGTTTAGATGCATGAAATACATATCCATAGTTCTTTCAGCATATTATTATACTCCTGGAACTTCCATCCATGCAATAAAAATGGCTTCAGCTGTTGCTTGTCCTGGCTTTTGCAGAACACCAAGGATGAACTTGGTTACAAGAGCAGAAAAGGTACCAGGACATTTCTGCACTGCCTTGGTGGTGAAGATGGGTTTTGATCAGTCATTTACCACAGACTTAACACTTTAACACTTTAAACTTAAAGTTTCTCAGCTTTGTTGATGTCAGTTCAATGTGTCCAAAAACAAATGGGAAATAAATAGTTCTGAACCTGCCCAGTGCCTTCACTCCTTTGGCAGAACAAGGGGCTTTTAATTTCTCTCTCTTTTAGTAGAGAAGTCAGACATGGGAGGCTCAAGATGAGAACTTAAAACTTTTAGGTACTAGTGTAGAACACTTTGCCCCAGGGAGTGTTGTTTATGTACTTTGTTTATGTGCACACGGTCCTGAGTTAAAAAGGGATTTGTTCCTTATCTCTCATGGTTATTTCTGAAAAAATACTCTGTAACTGTTCTGTTTTGCATATAAATTGAGCAGTGAGATGCTTTCATTGTAGTAATTCTGCTGCAGGATTTAGATTTGAAAAAAAGTGGCTTTAGTTTCCTGAAGTACTTAAGTTTATATGTCTGTAGTACAAAACTGTCTGGCTTTAAATGAGAGTTTTGGGTTTGGTACTCAAACTGGCTTTTGGATGCCATGGCTGCCTATTAATTAACTTGCAGCTGGCAAACTGGAAATGAAGCCTCCCTGTTTTTACCCTGGTTCTGTCTCTGCACACCTTGGTCAATTGAAAGTTCCTCTCAGTGTAAATATCTGCACTGCCAGAATTGATCAGGCTCTTGGTGCAGTGCAGGTCCTGCTATCCTGTGATTTCTGTCTCCAGTGAAAATGTTCTTTGCAGTGGCATCTACAGCAGAAGTGCAATCAGATCCTGCTGATTGCCCTGGTTACTCTAAGAACCTCTGAGAAATGAGTTTTGTACAACATCACACCCATCCTCTCTTTGAGGTGCATTTTCAAGGCAAATGAGAGCTGGGACACCTTTGCAGGAGAGGAACTGGCACCATGGAAAACTGGCTGTGATTTCCATAGGTAGGAAGCAGCAGGGCACTGCTTCCCAGCACTCCTTGGATTGAGGGTGAAATACCTATTTCTGAGTCTGGCTTTTCTAACACTTCACTTTTACATCTCCTGTCAGTGAATCTTGCCATTCCTTGGAGTGTGAGGGTCTGAGGCAGAAGTGTTACACGAGTCAGGAGTGGGCTGGGCAGGGAGCAGCTGGAACTTGGGCACCAGGGAATTTTTATTTTAAGCAAACAGTAATTGCAGTATATCTTTACTTTCATCCAGAAAAGCCTATTCTTGAAATCTTGTGGGGTGAGGTGATATTTGGGATCAGTGTATTTAAAAAACTGATTTTGCTGGAATAAAGACAAGGCAATTCCTTGTAAAACTTAACCATGCAATGTGTGCTGAGAGGAGCGTGTTGGGAGTGTCACTGTGGGGTAACTGGAATGGTTTCTCTTCCATTCTCATTCCAGTGACTGACTGGGGGATCAGTAAATGTCATGATACAACTGAGCTGTGTGTCTTGGGAGTTTTTAAATTTTGTTTTCTATAGATGCCCTTTAGTCTTCCTTCATCTCTGTGGCAGATGAACCAAATGCTTTTGCAGCTTTTCTAGCTACTAACACAGCTAACTACTTCAGCCTTGCAGTTGGTGTGACAGGAATTACTGTGGCTGTATGAGGAGTATTTATCTTCAAGGTCCACCAACTGGGTGTTTGAAAATAGGGCTTGAAATTCTGGTACATGCAGTAAACACTTGTGCTTGCTGCAGGACTAATTAGATGCTGTGTCATGCCTTGTCCTGAAGAGGTTTAAGCTCACATCTTCATTCTGCTGCTTCTCTTAGGAAAAATAAATCCCCTTTTTCTTACCTTATTTTTTGTCTTTATTCTTTCCTGTAACCTTTACTGCTTCATTTGCAAGTTTTTCAGCCATTGTTTTATCTTCTTTGTTTTCATTCTCCAGTTGCTGGAGAACTTGATTAGCCAGGGAGGAAACAGAGATAATCAAAAACTGTTTATAGATCCAGTCTGCTGTTGGGTGAGGCCAAGAGAAGACACAATACACTGAGCTGTTGGAAATAATGATCAGTCTTTTGGCTTACCAGTTATATTTTGTACTGCAGGTAGATTATCCTGACTAATTGCATGTTTGTATTAACACATCATTTACAGGGGTAGTGCTGTACATAATGGCACAATATCCATGAATGTTCTTTACTTCCCCAGTTCATGATCTGCAGGTGCACAGGGGTGGGAGAGTCTGGTTTATTTTTTAAGCAGTACCTTTTGTGAGGAGAGCTGCACTCTGGATTTGTTTTGTGTCTTACTAAAGCAAGTTTGCATCTTGGATAAAAATTGCCCTTTGTGGCTTCCTGTTCATCAGTTCTGGCCTGTGTTTTGTGCTTGAAGGAAAGGAGAGGGGAAGGTGCAGAATGAATCTTCGATTTCCTGGTATCAGGCATGTGCTGAGCTTTCCATCAGCTCCTTTGTTCCTTGGAGGGAAAGGAATGAAAACCTGGGAAAAGAGAGATGAAATACTTGAATGGGATCCTTCTGGAAACCCCTGCAGTCCTCTTCGTGCACCTCTTCCTAGTGACAGCTAATTATGCTCAATTTCCTGACACAGAGTCACGTAAATGCCCTCTGGGAGAAGGGCTTGGCTCTGGGAATGGCCTGTGGGGTCTGGAAAGGCTCTTCCCGAGGCACTGGGAGCGCTCCTAAGGGATGTTTGTCTGTGTGGGGTTTGATATTCCACTCCTGTGCTCTTTGGGGTTGGAATTTGCACAGCAGAGATCTTGCCCTGTCTTGTTTTCAGCTTTTACCATAGCTTAACTTTTTACCAAATCCTCTAAACTTTATCAGGTGGTGAATGATGGGATCTGGGTCTTATTTTTGTTTAGAAGCTGAAGGTCTTGATGCAAATAACACTGAAAATATTGCTAATTTAATTACTGTCAGCTGATAGTTTCTTTTAAAACCCTACTTGGAACTGAGTAACTTGCTTACAATCCTTTGTGGAGGGAAAAGTATTTGTGGAAAAGCAACTTCTTTACCCTTGATAGACTTGTGGGACTTTAGGGAATGTAAAACTTAGTTATGAGTGAGTCCCTTGTGGTTTAATGCCAGACCATAGGCTGGAAAAATGTCTGTATGAGCTGCTGAAATGCAAACTGGGTGGATAATTTAATCTTGGGTGTTTGCTTCAGTTACAGCTTCAGATGTAGAAAGAGGCTTGTGATAAGCAAAAGGACAAACAAGTGATGGCTTTTGTTGGTGACACTGTAAAGAACCTTCTAACATGTCATGACTTTTTTTTCAAATCCAATTTTGAGGAAATAAAGGCAACATACAGGCACTTAAAGAAAAAAAAACAAACCAAAAACTTCAGTTTAATCAGCTGAGGGGGTGTGCAGCACAAACCTGAGGACAGATCTTGGGGGCCTGTCCCTGCCCTGATCTAGAGCAATTCCATTCCAGAGAAAATGAGTGAAAGGTTGAAAATCCTGTTTGCTCCTGGGACAGTGAGGAATAGTTTGTACTGAGTTGAAATAAGGGAAGTTTTACTGGGAGAAATTCAGACTGGGCTGGGGAGTTTTGGGCTATAAAGCATCAGGTGCTGAGCTGTTGTGGATGGAGGGTGGTGGCATTCCCTGTTCGCTGCAAGGATTTAGGCAGCCCAGATTCGTCTCTGTTAAATCTGGACCATTCATCCTTTTCTGCTGTGCTAAGAATGGAAGAAAAGTTCCTGGAGATGTCTTTGCATGAAGTTGACTTAGTATGGAAAATGAGCTTGGGTAGGTTGGGAGTTGTTGGGGTGAGTTTGGATGTTTGTAAGCCTTTTCTAGAAGCATAAATCAATTCTTTTGCTGCTGTCTCGGGGATATTTTTGTTACATTTTCAGGGCTTCTTGTTGATATGAGGGAAACAGATAATCAGTGAAGTTGTGTGTTTTTTGTTTTCTACTGACTTCAATTTGGTGTCTTGCATTTTCAAAGCTTCCCATAAGGCTGGACATGAAGCTTGAATTTCCCTGGGACTCATGATTTTCAAATGCTGGCTACCTAATGCAGACAAGTTTTCAAATGCTTTGTGACAAGCACTGCAAGAATTTCCTCAAAACACTGATTTTTTTTTTCTTTTTTCCTCTCTCTTTAAGGTTTGGCCCCCATGGAATCCCTGTGACCATATTTCCTAAAAGGGAGTACAAGGACAAACCCGAAGCCATGCAGCTCCAAAGCAAAGCATTCCAAGAGGAGGCGCAGGTGAAGTGCGAGGCCGATGCTGCAGTCCCTGATGACTCCTCCCTCACGCAGCCATCAGAGCCCAGCATAGCTAAAAGCCTTTGGACTTCTAAACCACCTCCTCTCTTTCACGAGGGAGCACCGTACCCTCCTCCTTTGTTTATCAGGGACACCTATAACCAGTCAATACCTCAGCCTCCACCCCGGAAAATCAAGCGGCCCAAGCGGAAAATGTACAGGGAGGAACCCACTTCGATCATGAACGCCATCAAACTACGGCCCCGGCAGGTCCTGTGTGACAAGTGCAAGAACAGCGTGGTGGCAGAGAAAAAGGAGATCAAGAAAGGTGGCAATGCAAGTGACTCTTCCAAATACGAGGATAGTAAAAAGCGAAGAAACGAGAGCGTGACTACTGTGAATAAAAAACTTAAGACTGACCATAAGGTGGATGGAAAAAGCCAAAACGAAAGCCAGAAAAGGAACGCTGTGGTCAAGGTTTCAAATATTGCCCACAGCAGAAGCAGAGTAGTTAAAGTTTCCGCACAAGCAAATACTTCAAAAGCGCAGTTAAACACAAAAAAAGTTCTCCAGAGCAAAAACATGGATCATGCAAAAGCTCGGGAAGTCTTGAAAATGGCCAAAGAAAAGGCACAAAAGAAGCAGAGTGCAACCTCCTCTTCCAAAAATGCACATTCAAAGGTCCACTTCACGCGGCGTCTTCAGAACACCAGCTCAGGGTCCCTCCCGCCCCGATTGCGCCTAAAGCCCCAGCGGTATCGCAACGAAGAAAATGACTCTTCCCTCAAGACAGGACTTGAGAAAATACGGAGTGGCAAGATGGCAACTAAGCCCCAGTCTCGCTGCTCCTCCACCCGCTCAGCAGGTGAGGCCCCTTCAGAAACCCAGAGCCCCTCAGAAGGCCCCGAAGAGGCCAGCAGTGAGGTTCAGGACACGAGTGAAGTGCATGTAACTGTTGATCAGGATGAACAGCAGACACTGGGCAAGAGAGGCAGCAAAAGCAATATAACGGTTTACATGACCCTTAATCAAAAGAAATCTGACTCTTCCAGTGCATCAGTTTGTAGTAGTGATAGCACAGATGATTTGAAATCCACCAACTCTGAGTGTAGCTCTACTGAAAGCTTTGATTTTCCTCCAGGCAGCATGCATGCACCTTCCTCCTCCTCCTCCTCCTCCTCTTCCTCCTCCTCCTCCTCTTCGAAGGAAGAGAAAAAGCTCAGTAATTCCTTGAAAACAGAAGTCTTTTCCAAAAACGTCTCTAAATGTGTCACACCAGATGGCAGGACCGTATGTGTAGGGGACATTGTTTGGGCCAAGATTTATGGCTTCCCTTGGTGGCCGGCCCGTATCCTTACCATAACTGTGAGCCGCAAGGATACCGGGCTGCTGGTGCGCCAGGAGGCTCGTATCTCATGGTTTGGCTCCACCACCACGTCTTTCCTTGCTCTTGCACAGCTCTCCCCCTTTTTAGAAAGCTTCCAGTTGCGCTTTAATAAGAAGAGAAAGGGTCTGTACCGCAAGGCCGTCACTGAGGCAGCCAAGGCTGCCAAGCAGCTCACGCCCGAGGTGCGGGCCCTGCTGACGCAGTTTGAGACGTGAACGTGGAGAGTAAGGTAGGCAAGAAACCTGGAGGCTCCACCAAATCCCTAGCCAGGTTAGAGAGAAAGAACTGCCAGGAAGGACGTGGCAAAGTCAGAAGTTGCACTCGGTTGACTGCTCTTTTTACACGAGACTCGTGCCGTGCGTGGCGGGTCGTGACGGTTAAAACCAATTGAACACGCAATCAAAATTAGCCTGAAAGTGAGGACTGAGGTATTTTTCAAGTGAGAAATTTTTTTAAAGAGAAAGAAAAAAGAAAAAAACAAACCAAACCACCCGATGCATAGGAGCCATAGCTTCAGCTGGAAGGCAGCTGATTTGCAGGGAATTTTTTAGTAGTTTCTACCCAGTATATAACTAGTTCTGTGTGGCCAAGGGTTGACACGAGGGATGAAAGTAGTAGCTGTGACTTTTTTGTTTTATTAGGTGGCCCATCAGGGAAGTGTAGAAATGTAAGCCTTGTCTAAATGGTCTTTAAAGATTATTTTTAACCGGTCTCTAATGGATTTAGTCTGGCCAGGCCCGGTGGGTTCCGAGCTGGCCGGTTTAAATGGCATTGGGGACGTGCTCCGAGTCGTAAGGAAGAAGAATTTTAGTGACTTAAAGACCAGATTAAATGGGGTTTTATCGTAGTGACCACTTAAACACTCAACCTTTCTATGCACATGGGGGCACAACTAAATCACTTCAGGGTCGGAGAAGTCGAGGGATGCCTGTAGCTCTAAGACAAAGCTGAGGAGGCCTCAGTGTTTGGGATCAAGGGCTGTTAATGCTGCATAGGTGTGAATCATTCTGGTCTTTCTTCCTGAAGAAATCTTTCAGGCCGTTTGCCTGGAGGTTTAGCTTAAGAGAGGCTTTGTTTTGAATGTGTAAATAATTAATTGCTGAAATTGGTCAGATTTTCTCCTGACTGGTTGTTCCTAAATTCTTAGGATACGTCCTAGTAAATTACACTTTGTGAATTGTCAGATGTGTAATTGTTGCATTTTGGATGTATCTAACTTTTTTTTTCTTTTTTTTTTTTTTTTTTTTTTTTTTTTTTTAAATATTTCCGTTTAAGGTATCTGTTTGCAGGTCAGAAAAATGAGATATGTAATTGTGTAATGCTCTGAAATGTAAAAAAACAAACTGTAAATAAAATTGACTAAATCTGAATTATTTGTGTGTGTTTCTCAAAAAGCTTTGAAACAAATCCAGGATGTCAGAGTATTTTATCTGTATGCCAGATTTAGAGGACACCCTTAAAAAGTAAATTGTCCTTTTCCATGCATCCTTAAAGATGAAGTGCTCGATGTAAATACCATTGCTATACTTGAGTCTTAATTTGGAGATTCTGAATTCTCAGTCCCTTTTGTTTCAGAACCAGCTCTGTAGAGGGCTTTCTGCAAAGTTGATTCAGTTTCTCCCTAAATTAGCTTTTGTTTGAGCAGAGGCTGTGGATAGTGTCACTTGTACAGTGGGGAATGTTTTGTTTCCATCTGAGGCAGCCAGAGCTGCTCTCCACTGCCATTCCAGCTGTTCTTGCATGGCTTTTGCTCACTATTGGGCATTTTCATGCAATGCACTTGACTTTTATTTTTATTTTTTTTGCTGTGAGTTGTGGTCCTTACCTGACCATGTGAATTCCTGTGTCCTCCAACCCATTCCTGCTTCAGCCTTGCATTGCCTTGTGAAGAGTCTCCTGGTGCTCATCCCAAAGCAGTTTTCATCCTGGTTTTTCCAGAATTGCCCACGTAGGCAGTCATGACAGATGTAAAAATTTAAGCTCAGACTGAAATTAAACAGACA
This sequence comes from Parus major, assembly GCF_001522545.3. Lineage (NCBI taxonomy): Eukaryota > Metazoa > Chordata > Aves > Passeriformes > Paridae > Parus > Parus major. The sequence goes on from NC_031782.1 coordinate 1,206,169, forward strand.
TGAAAACGAGGGCAAAGATTTAATCATTGAACCCTAAAAATATTTTTATTTTAAGATTTAATTTCATATGTTCATGATACTGTCTGGTCTTGCCAAGGCATTCAGTTTCTTTTTACCTTTTTTAATTTTTCAGTCATGCCCACAGAACTATTGGAAATCTAAAGTGTCAACCCCATGGCTGTTCAAATTTTCCTCAAGCTGACAGTCATTAATTGCTAATTAAGCTTCCAAATATACCAGCTTTACCTTTGCATTCTAACAGTTCCCAAAAAGCCCCACTGGTCAATGCTTTTTGAATGTGATAAACACACAATAAATTTTGTAAAAAAAAAAAAAAATTGGGGGAAAAAAATCAGTTTCACTTCTCTCTCTGTTTTCTCTCCTGCAAACAGAAACAATTTCTTTAAGTAAATAAGCTGTATTTTGTTATTAAAGCAAACTGCTTTTTGGAGTCAGGAACCCATGTGAGGTAGGTCAGATGTCTACACCACTTCCTTGAGGTTTAGAAGCTCAAGTGAACTGGTTTTGAGTTAGCTGTTCTAAGCCAAGTAGTGGCAAAATCAATATTGACATTGTTATTTTTTCTTTAGAAGACCTGGAAGCTTTGTTCTCATAATTTATATAAAATTAAAATAGCAGCTTACATAGGCCGAGTTTGCTCAGGTGTTCACTGGGGGAGCAGCAGGTATGGGAGGGCTTTATTTAGGTGGGTTTATGTTCAAAAGAACTGTTTATGGAAGGCATTTAAAGTCACTTTTGATTTGTAGCTGATGAGTTTGAAGTCTTTCCTCAGTTTCATGGTGAATGTGCTGTATCTCTGCAGACTGAGCAGGGCTCAAAACAAGAAATTCATTTTGTTAAATGAATTTTTTTACAATACTGTATTACAGTAAGTTGAAAATCTCTTCATACTCCTCCCTGATTTTCCTTTAACTCCAAGGGAGGTGTTCTGTGGATGCAGCAGTTTCCAGGGGATGGGATGGGCTGAGGGAGAGCCTGGGTGAGAAGAGCTGGACAAGGCTCGGGGCTGGTTTAGCTGAGCTCTAAACCCCACTTTGATGTGCCTGTGGTCCCCAGCAGTGCCACAGCTCTGAGGCAGTGGCACTTCCCATGATTCATCCATGATTTATCCATGGTTTATCCATGATTTATCCATGGTTTATCCATGATTTATCCGTGATTTATCTGTGATTTATCCATGATTTATCCATTGCTCCCACCAGGAGCAGCTGGGATCAGGCACAAACAGCCTCAGGGACATCAGCTGGGCTGTCAGGAAGAATTTCCCCATGGAAAGGGAGCTCAGGCATTGGCACTGCCCAGGGAGCTTTGGGTCCCCATCCCTGGAGGTGCCCAGGGAATTCCTGAGGTGGCACTCAGGGCTCTGGTGGGCATCAGGCTGAGAATGGACTTGGTGATCTTGGAGGTCTTTTCCAACCTAAATCCTCCTGTGACTCTGCAGAAGGCAAACAGCAGCACAGAGGGGGAATGTTCCTTTTCCATGAGTTCAGTGGGATAAATTGCAAATGATCCTTGTTTAGTTCCTGAAATGCCTCGGTGTGGTTGTTGGGTGTTTAGGGCAGGGTGGGGCACGGTGAGTTTCTAGTGCAGGTGTTCTGTTCCTCTGAAGATCTTCAGCCTGGGGACAGAGAGCAGTTACCCCAAAACCTCTTTCCCCAGGGGGGTTTGAAGGTGTGAGGCTTCAGGAGCAAAGCTGGAGGCAAGGGGAAGTGCTTGTGTGTGTCTGGAGTGGAGTCATGCAGGAAATTGCACTGATATTTGTTACTGTTCTAATTAGGGTTGGAACTTTGTGTCAACACTTCAGTGACACAATCATCTCTGATAATTTGCTTTCTCTTTCAGTCACTGCTGTGTTTAGTTTGGAACCTACAGAACTACCCTGGGGTGGGGTTTGTGGGGTGATTTAGGTCTGTGCAAGGCTGAAAAGACTTTTTTTTTGTTTTTTCAGCATGGTGTAAAATACCTTTGGGTTTTTTAAACATAGTTTCTAACTGTGATTAGGCTTCAGAGTAGCACAAGTGAGGGTAGGAATTGCTTTTTGCATTGCTGGCCCTTAGGTCTGGTTCTATTTAACTCTCTTAAGTCCTGATAATGATTTTCTTTCATGTCTGCTAAAATTGTCAGAGTAGAATAGGAATGTGAATTTTGGAAAATAAATGTCAGTAGCTCATTCTTAGCATCATCATCTGTGCTTCTGCCTGTTCTGTGGAGTCCAGTGAGAAAACAGAGCAGCTTTCTTGGCTGAGGAGCTGTGGAAGGAGCAGACTGACAATCAGGGAAAGGCTATTTCAGTCCATCTTTTGCTCTGTAGTTGTGTTGCCACGAATTCCTGTAGGAACAGCAAATTCAGGCAGTGCAGGGGGTCCCTCACTGATCTAAAGACTGAGCTGGGAGGGAAGTGCAGCGAGCCTAAGGGATGGATGGCAGTGTGTGGTGGCATAATCCATTGGGGAAAATGACTGGCACTGTTTAAAAAGGGAATTTTTCCATAACTAACAAAGCTTCTGATCATGGAGTGATGAGGGGTCACCCACATCTAACACTGGAAACTCGTGTAGCTGCCAGCGGACTGAGGATCCATTAGATCAGCTTTGAGAGATGGGGATGGGAATATCCAGCATCAAATGATCCTTAATCCCTGCTGGAAAGAACCTGTGTTGTGATCCCTGTCCTTGCAGGGAGGGTGGCAGATCCCAGGCAGTGTTTAACCCCCCCCAGCTGCTGCTGTCTGTGCTACCTTTGGATTTTAGTTTAAACAGTGTGTTCATAGAGTGGCTGTTCAGGTACATTTCATCCCTTGTACACTGGATTTTCCCTTCTCTCCTCACCCTCCTGGCATTTTTATCCTGGCACCTGGTCTGGTCTGACCCCATCTATCTCTGACCTCTGTGGTAAGAACTGTTTGTGGTCATTTGGATGGGTTTTACCAAACAGCAGCAATTCCTCCCAGGTCAGAAATTCCTCTAATTACTGGGGTTTAATTGTTGGATCCTAATAGTAGCTTATGATTCCCTCTGATTTACTCATACATTTCAATTTTCTATATTTACCTGGGACGTGGATACAATCCAGAGTAATTTAAATTATGATTTTTTTCTCCTTAAATTTAACAATGGCACAGGTGTCCTTGTGTGAGCACAAGGCAGAGCAGCAGCTCCCAGGCAGGGTTGTGGTGCTGGGCTGTTGGTGGCTGGTTTTCCATCCTGCTTTTTTTTCCTGCACAGCTCTGCTGTTTCTCCCAGATGGGGAAGTTTGGGAAACTCCCTGGAGCACCAAGCAGTGAGGAGAACTCAGATCCACAGCTCCAAAACACAACTGGTGTTCCTGGCAGGAGGGAACAGCAGGAGCTGGAGAGTGAGCAGAGCTTTCAGGAGCTTTCAGGAGCCACCTTGCACATCCCAGAGGAGACACATGGGAGTGAGAGGGGGAAAAAAAAAGATGGAATAACCTGGAGAAGGTGACTCCCTGTGCTTGTGCCGTGGGATGTGGTGTCTTTGATCTCTTCCTGCCAGCCCATGGCCTGAGGGGAGAATTTAGCAGGCTGGAGGTAGGAATTGGCTCAGGGAACAAATCAGGATCCCCTGGAGCAAGTTTGAATCCTCCTTTGCTCCTTCAGTGTGAGAAGAAATGGGTCTGTGGGGTTTATTCAGGCTGTGTTTGACAAGTTGCTTCCCAAATGAGGGCCAGACAGGTATTGAACAGCTGTAATTCCATTTCTGTGCCAGCGATTCCATCCCTCAATGCAGAGGAGGAAGGGAGGAGTGTGGGAACTGAGGATATTCCAGGTGTGTGAATCCCTGTGGGATGTGGCACAGGGGAAGCACAGCTCTGTGGAGTTCAGCTGGGACAGGAAATGATATTCAAACTGAGGCAGGGAGAGAAATCAAGCACTGGGAGATTGTGATAGTGAAACCCTGGGTGCTGTTTGTGTAGTGGCAGGGCTTGAACAGCAATGGATCAGGCTGGGCTCAGTGCAGCCAGGGCTGGCTCTGTCCTGTCACTTTGTCATTAGCAAGGCTGATTTTGGAAAAACAGAATATTTGTGAGAATATGTCTATAAGGGAGGATCCTGCCCTCTGTGTCCTGGTCACATCCTGCAGGAATCTCACTTGGAGTAATCCAGGTTTGATTTGAACCTGCACTGCCCTCCTGCTTGGCTGATGCCATTTGTGCAACAGCAACTCGAAATCCGGTTGTTCTTTAGGAAAAAACAGATCTAGGTCAGTTTTCGTGTTTGTTTACAGATGTTTTGGATGTCAAATATGCAATATGAATAAGGAATATTCTCCTACATGCCAGGCATGGGAATCTGTGCTTTGGGAGGCAAGAGCTCGTTCCCAGCACTGAGGTTCTGTAATAGAACCACAGCAAATTCAGGTGGCAGAATTGTCCTTGCCATCCTTTAACAGGTGCACAAAGGGGGAGATGGGATCTTGGTTTGTCAGTAAAATAAGCAGGTACAATTCCAAGCAAATATTTGCTTAAATGCTAATTTAGCATCATTTTTTATTTAGTAATGTGTAGGATTTTTGTTTGGCTTTAGGAAATGTTGGGGTTTAATTGCACCTCTGCAGTGCTTCAGGATTTTAAAGAATGTGGTGTACTTAGAAGCTCTGGTGAAAAGGAACTAAACTTACAAAAATTATTTTTAAAAGAATTATAATCAGTTTAGTTAGAAGTTTAGTTAATTAAAAAAAAAACCAAAAGGCTTTCCTTGAGATATTTCAGGTGTTGAGGGATTTAGGAATAATTTCTTCTGATACATTTATATGGAAAAAACTGGATTGGACCATGTTTTAGGAATTCTTGATACTGTGACATATATTTCAGGGAATTAGGCACATAAAGGGAAGAAGAATGTGTTGCTGCTCTGTTTTCCTGGTGGCTGAGGTCCTGCTGCTGGAGGCTGTGAAAGAAGGAAACAGTTCTTGCTTTTAGCAGTTCATCATCTGGAAGAGCAGCCTGGTTTCCCTCTTCTCCACTGGCTACAAATGGAATCTGTGGGAGGAAAATAGGAGTTTTGTGCCTTTTGTTCCATAGTTTTACACAGACACAGCATTATCCCCCAGGAAGGTGCATAAATGTTACTGTAACTATTTAAATTTGGGCTCCTGGCCTTGAGGTTTGATCCCTGATGGGATGTGCTGCTATTTTTGCTTCCCTTGTCCTTCTGGGGTGCCTTTTCTCCCCCTCCATGGCTGCCTGGTGTCCTTCTGCTTTTCCTTTGGAGATAAAAGCCTTTCAAAGGCAGCGCTTCTCTTTGGACAGCAGTGAATAAAGGGATTGAGAAAATGTTCCCAGGGAAAAATCAGAATCCCCATGGCAGTGCTGGCTGCCAGGAAAAGGCCACGTGAGCTGAGTTCAGTGGGACAGCAGGAGAGGCCTGAGCTGTGTCAGTGCCTGTCCTGACACATCTGTGCCTTGTTCTGGGGCAGTCCTTGGCAGGGCTCCATTGGGAAGGGGCTGAGGGAGCTGGGAAGGGGCTGGAGAATTCCTGAGGGAGCTGGGAAGGGGCTGGAGAATTCCTGAGGGAGCTGGGAAGGGGCTCAGCCTGGAGAAAAGGAACTCAGGGGGCCCCTGTGGCTCTGCACAAGTCCCTGGCAGGAGGGGACAGCCGGGGGGGTCGGGCTCTACTCCCAGGGAACAGGGACAGGAGGAGAGGGAACGGCCTCAGGCTGGGCCAGGGGAGGCTCAGGGTGGACAGCAGCAGGAATTTCCCCATGGAAAGGGAGCTCAGGCACTGGAAGTGCCCAGGGAGGGTTGGATCCCATCCCTGGAGGTGGCACTCAGAGCTCTGGGCTGGGGACAAGGTGGGGAAGGGGCACAGCCTGGACTCGATGGGCTGGGAGGGTTTTCCCAGTCTGGGATCTGTGTGATCCTGAGATTCTGTGTGATTCTGCCTCCAGCAGTTGAATGGAGCTGCTTCAAAGCAGAGTCCAGGCTGTGAGCTCACTGGAGAGCTGTGTCCTCAGCCAGGCTGGGCTGTCACTGTCCCACACACCACACACATGGAGTGGTGACCCCATGGAATGGCTGACAGACAATGCAGTCAGACACTGAGCGACACAGGCGGTCAGGGTTTCAGTTGTTCCATCTGAGGAGCACAATCTCCATGGGATCCCAGAATCCCAGACTGGTTTGGGCTGGGAGGGACCTTTAAGATCATCCAGCGCCACCCCTGCCATGGCAGGGACACCTTGCACTGTCCCAGGCTGCTCCAAGCCCTGTCCAGCCTGGCCTTGGGGCAGCCACAGCTTCTCTGGGCACCCTGTGCCAGGGCCTCCCCTCCTCCCAGTATGAACTGGTGCTTGACTGGTGATGGTTCATGCAGGGCTCAGCACTTGGGCTGTTCCTGTCTGCTTTATCACAATTTATTCCCATTCTCTGGAGTAAATGAGGAAACAGGCAGCCATGGGAAAGCAGCACCATTAGCAGGTTTATAGCTCAGTGCTCCCTCAGGCGCTCGGCTCTCGTGTGTGGAAGGGCACCACAGGGTCAGCTTTAGCTTTGTGGTGGGAACTGCCATCAATGTATAGATTTTGTGAATTAATCTCCCTGCTTCCTGAGCTGTCTTTAAATGTCTTTACATTTGGAATTCTCTCTGGATGCTGAAATGGGGTGAGATGTAACAGATTGGTTCGGTGGCTCCTCCTCAAACCCCAGCCCCCGGAGGAGTTTGCTCACTTGTGTCTGTCTTGTGATAATGTCAATCTATTTTTTGTCTTCTGCACACGATGCACAAAGCAGGTGAGCCAGTAACTTTTCTGGCCACCTCAGCTTTTGCTTTACCTACTTCTGCAATATGTACTGGAAGACATTTAACCATGTTCCCTTTCTCTCCCCTTTTCAGCTCAGAGACACTAATGACCCGCTGTTTTTATGGAACCTCACTACACTGCCACGAAGAGCACCAGCTCATCAGGACTGAGAGAAATCTGAGACTGACTTGTCCTATTTTTCCTCTGAAATCTTCACCGAGTAGTAAACATTTTTTTTGAAGGGGAAAGGGGGTAAAAGATGTTAAAGGTCCCCCTCGCACCATTAGGGCACCTGTACCTAATGTACATTTTCCTTAAAATTTCAAAAGATGTTAGGAAATATTTTATAAAACTTTTTTGCAATAAATGACGCATGAAATTACGAAAGACTCTATGACACTTACATGCAAGGAACCACTTGAATTGTTAGGATGAAGACTCACTGCAGATAACTGGGGTTTTTGTAATGTGACAGTCACGTTTGTATGTTTTGAGAGGTGCCAGTGACGGAGCCAATTTGCCTGGGAAGTTGACTGTAACTTTTGAACTTTTCTTTTAATTCTTGACTTTAGCATTGCAATTTTCCATTCTCTGAGGCTTAGTTAGTATTTAGTGCAGGTGTTAGCAGAGCTGTGATCTGTGATCAAAGCATGTCCAAACCCAGTTGTATTGTGAAATATGAACAGTCCTGCTATTGAGACCAACATTTCCCATAGAGGTGATGGAAAGGACAGTGACCACAAACTCCATGGATCTCTGTTTTATGGGAAAGCTCCTTCTGTGTGAATATGGTTGCATTTTATTTATGCTATTGTAACACTTAGGGAATTGAGGGTTGTGGAATAACCTTGAGAGGGGCTACAAGGCAGAGAGCAGCATTTTGCTTATAATCTTATAACAGGATGGGAATCATGAATGGAGAGTGATTCAATGGGATGGCATTTCTATTTCAAATCATGGCTTATTTTTTCCTTTTGACATAAATATTTTTCAGATAGGTAACTAGTAGAGAGCAAAGGTTTTTTTTAGAGTTTCTGATGGTTGTTGATCTGAGTTGCGTTGACTTCTTTGAAAAGCTGTAAATCAAAAAAAAAAAAAAAGAAACCCACTGGGTTTTATCCATTTTATTCCCCTCCCACAAAGGTCTTGGGTAAGACTGACTTCAGTGGAGCTTGGGAATGCTGGACACGCTGCTGAAATCTTGAGTTATTAAATATTAATTTATTTGTCACTAATTATTTCCATTGTGTGCACACTGTCTCGGCAGAACCATTTCTTTAAAGTTCTTAGCAGGGGATTTATTGTGTAACCCGGGAAAATAAATATTTGTTTGGAAGAGATGAAAATGTGCACATAATCTACTAAAAGTCAAATTTCTGTTTCTATAGAGATGAAAGGACTTGTAGGAAACTCTTTTCCTCCTTCCTGATATCCTGATTCAATTGGAGAAAATAGAATGTCTTTGTCTGGATCGTTTAAAACCAGAGGGACTTTTCCAAGGGGCCTCTGGGTCAGCACAAAGACATTTTCTTCGTGTCTGGAGCCTGAATGAACCACATAAAATTTGAAGTTAGGACAACTCTGTCATTGGCAACAGGTTTATACTTGTTAAACAATCGGAGAGGGGGAAGTGACAGGCTGGGACAGGCCCCCAAACCCCAGCCAGACCCATCAGGGATTCACACACTGAGTGTGTGGCAGCTCATGCTTTGTGCTGGTTCAGTGTCTGCTTTTCAGAGCTAAATTCTTTATTTATAAGTGCAGAAATTGAATATTCACTACCTACTTTTTCAAAACAGGCTGTACAATGCTGTGCAGTGCATTCAAATTGTACCGTTTGCCATAACGATTTCATCGTGAAGTACAAACTTTTTTTAAAATTTGGATGAATATTTGTTCTACAGTGCTTTTCCTTTTCACCAGTGGAAGAGGCCCAGCAGTCTGGTCCTGCTCAAGGCCTGGGATGTGACTAGAACTGAAAGATTGAGACATGTGAATGAGGAAAGGGGTGACTTGGTGCCGGGTCCGTGCCAGCCTTTCACCTCCGCTTGGATTGACGATGGATGGGGGCTTGGCCTCATCAGGTACATTTTCCCTCACACCCCCCCAAAAAAAACCAAACAGAAAAGCCACCAAACCACATGGCACAAACAAGTTTCTGCTCAGGAAAAAGGCCCGGGGCTGTGGTGGCAGGGTTGTTGCACATGGGATTGAGGAGTGCCTGCTGTTGTTTTGGAAGCCGGTAGTGCCTGGCTGTGCCCCCGGATCCCCAGGGCTCTCCTCCCCTCCCCTCCCTGAGCACAGCAGCTGAAGCAGGAGGGATTAACCCAAGGGATGCAGGTGTGCACTGGAGAATATGGGTATAGAGCAAATAGCATCCAAGGGAGCTCATGTCTGCCTTGCTTTTCCCAGCATTGCGTTGGAAACCATATTTTCATTTGGAAATGAAATTGTCAGGGATATTCTAATGAGAGAGAGTGACAGTAATGTATTGCTTTTCACTTTTTTGCTTTAGTTGCTTAATATTTAAGCTTTGCTCCGTGCTACCTTCTTGTCTGTATATTGAATGGTCACTATGCCTCTTTCATTTTGTAGACTTGAATGAGGAAAATCTGATTCACCCTTTAAGGTTTGCTGAGAAGTAAAAATGATAAAGAATGTTGTGTAACATTTATTCAAATAAAGCCTTGATTTTTTTCAGTGCTCTTTTAAAGGGAAATAATGTTTTGATGTCATTAACTTTCTTGCTTTATTAGTGCTTGACGCCAAAGCCTCTGATTTATGTCAGAAGTGGTTTTTCTGCATTAAACAAAGATTAAACTGAAGTTGCTGGTCCACTGCTGAAATTCCATCAGGTGGATGAGTCTCTTCCTAACCTCACCTTTCACCAGTGGCTGAAAGATCCCAAGCCATGCTCAGCCAGCTGGATGCTTCCCAAAGCAGTAGGAAAAATTGTGATTAGCCAGAACGGTGTGGTAGAGACGGATCCAAGGAAGCCCTGGTGGCTCTGCCACAGTCCCAGGAGGAGGAGGGGATGCCATGGGAAGGGGCTCCTGCCCTGGCACACGCAGTCCTTGGGCTGGTTTTTATGGAATTCTCACAGTTTCAGACAAATCTTGCTTTCACAGGTAAGTGTACGGGGGAATTTCTCCATCCAGGGAGGAAATGCCTTGTCCTGAGCTGTGTCTCCTTGCCCTGGAGCAGGGATCAGGTGGTGCTGGAGGTAATTTCTGTTCTGAGCTCCATCCCACTGAGCTCAGAGGAGGGCCATGCCAGCAAGTATTTTTCCAAAATACCTGGTGGTGTTGGGTTAGTGCTGGCACCTGATGATCTGAAAGGTTCTTTTTCAACCTCAGTGGTTCCATAATTCTATGGAATGGCAGACCCTGGAGCTGCACTTTCCCATCAGATAGAAGGCAGCATTTATACAGATCTTTTTCCACTTGCATTTCTGGTACTGTAAAGAAAGATTCCCTAAGTTGAGTTGAGCTCCTGGGCTAAACAAAAAATAAGCTGCTTGAGTAAACTTGATTTGTGGGAAGTTGTGATTTCCAGGAAGCATTGGTGGTTTTGTGGCACAGGGTGTTTTTATGGCACAGGGTGTTTTTATGGCACAGAGGATGCCAGGAGCTGCTGGCTCACCCAAAGGTACTAACCCTGACTGGATAGGGTTGTTGCAGTGACCTGTGATAATGAGTTTTTTCCCCAAAATGGAATTTAGTGTGAAGTGCTGCTGGGGGATGCTTTGGAAGCTCTGTGACAAACACCCACATCTGGCTGTGGCCCGAGCACAGCTCCAGCAGATGGTTTTCTTTTCCTTCACGGTTGTTTCTCATTCTGTCGGGATTACAGAAACTCCCATCCCCTTGCTCTCATTATTCCTTCAGCCTTGCAGCAGTTCCTCTTGAATTGGCGATCCTCATTAGGCTGGGAAATCCTGCTGAAATGTAATTGCTCGCTAATGGCTTTTCCTTTGTGACACGGAGCTGGCAGCGGCCGCGGAGCCACGAGAGAGCTCGGCCGGGCCGATTTCAGAGCTCTGCAATTACTCCATGGATTAATCCTCACTCCGGTGGCTGGAAAGGGATAAAGGTGACCCGAGGCCCCTCTAATGGCGTTTGCTGCTGCCCCAGCATCAAAAGGGCGACGTTTAATGCGGGCAGAAGCGCAGCTCTGGCAGCGGGGCCTGCAGTGCCCGTGAGGGCTCAGAGCTGGGAGCGTGTGGGGAACTGCGCGGCCATGGCTGAGGGCTCGGGGCCCTGAGGGGTGCTGGGGGATCACACACCTTCACACACACACTCACACACTCATACACACACTCATACACACACTCATACACACATTCACACTCACACACACTCATAACACACACACACTCATACACACACTCATACACACACACTCATACACTCATACACACATTCACACTCACACACACTCATAACACACACACACTCATACACTCATACACACACACACACACACACATACACACTCATACACTCATACACACATTCACACTCACACACACTCATAACACACACACTCATACACACACACTCACACACATTCACACTCACACTCATAACACACACACACTCATACACACACTCATACACACACACACACTCACACTCTCACACTCACACACACACTCATACACACACACTCACACATACTCACGCTCACACACACACTCACACTCACACTCACCCAACTGTTTGGGAGCATTTGTGTGAGCCCTGCCCAAGGCTGGGTTTGAGGGGCTCCCAATTCCCCCGGGGCTCCCTGGGCTCATCCCTTTGGGAAGGGCTCATCCCTCTGCCCCACGGGGAGCAGCAGCAGGGCCGAGCCCCTGGCTCAGAACCGAGGCCTTGGCACCATCTGCCCCTCACCTCCGTGCTTCTGTGTCCTCCTCCCTTGTCCTCGCTTCACTTGGTTTGGGATTTGTTCTCCCTGTCGTGTTCTGCAGAGCAGGGAGCCAGGAGAAGGCTCCTGTTGTTTGCTGGGTTGTTCTGTGGGGTTTATTCACATTCCATATCCTGCTTCCACGGTTCTGCTCCTGCTTTTCCCTCCAGCGTCTCTGTGCTCTTTGTTTCGCCTTCCTTGCTGGGTTTGCAGCACAAGCCGTGGGTGCTCGGCAGACTGGGCACCCCTGCTGGGGTTTTTGCCATGTTCTGTGTTTGGGGTAAATGTTCCAAGCCCGCGAGGGGTAGTCCTAATTTTGAAATCCAGATTTTCAGCTGAGCTCCGCATCTTGAGAGCTTGGGGGCTGGAATTTCTGACTGTGGTTGTCTTGGTCATTAAATATTAAATGAAGCTGTTGCTGCTGGAGGGTTCATCCAAACACCGAAGGCTCTGAGCTGTCAGGGAAAGTGGTCAGGGATGGATACTGGACCGTGCTGAGGATAAGGCCCCAGGAATACGAACAGTATTGGGTGTGGATGATGCTCCTGTGAGTCACTCACTTGGCTGTGGTTGCCTTTAAAAAGGCAGCATTGGCCACGAGCTGTGAGAGCGGAACAGGGGGGGTTGGACTTCACACCCCTGTGCATTAACACTGCAGGATCCTGTCAGGAGCCATCAGCTCCATCTTGCCTTGCAAAACCTGCTGCTGGCTGCAGGTTCAGCCTCAGCTGCATTCCAGCTGGGAGCAGGGACACAAATGTGCTGGAGCTGTCGCTTCAAGGGCAGCTCAGGGCTGGAGGCACGGGCAGGAAATCTGAGCTCCCAGCCTCCTCCTTTCCCTAAGCTCCCAAATACTGCAATTCTTCCTCCCTCGGATAGAGAGGTGCCCCACGATGGAGGGTCACAGCCAAAGGAGCTCATGGAAATAGGACAGATGCAATTAGAAGAGCCGTGGCCCCGCTGCCTCTCCAGGGCCCTGCTGGGCACTTGCCAGCACCACTCAGGAATACATTTAGGAAGCTCTTCCAGCAGCCACCGCCCAGACGAGATAACAGCATTTCCCCTTCTTCCTGCCATCCCTGATCCCTGGAGTGGCTGCAGGGAGGGGGATGCTGCAGCTCACTCACCAGAGAGGAACAAAAACCAGCCTGTGCTTCCCCAGAACAGGCACAACTCCCTCCTGGATCCTTCCCGGCTCCGTGGCTGCCGGGGGGTCAGTCCTGGTCAGCCTGACGCCCTCCTGGACACTGCCTGGAGCCCATGGACACCAGGCAGGGAGTCCTGGGGGCCTGGAGCAGGGCCAGGAAAGGCAAACCTAATCCTGCTGCATCCATTTAGGGAATGCAGGATTTGTAAATTGTCTCCTTGAGAAACAGCGGGGGAGAAATGTGCAGTTCTGGGGACTCCAGGCTGCAGCTGCAGATGGTTTCCAATTGGGAGAATCCCACTGAACGTGCAGAATCAGGAAAAAGGGGGTTTCTTTTAATTTTCAGTTGATTTAGAGCCTTTAATCTTTGTCAGGGTAGGCAGTGATGCCTCTGGCTTAGTGCCACAATTCCTGTGCCAAGGGCTGCCCAAACCCCCCCAGCAGTCACAGCCCTGCCCGGGGTGGGAAAAATGAAGTTGCTGAGCAAGAAAATGTTGGGATTCGTCCAAAGAGGGAAAGCTTGTGAATGAGCAACGTATGAATGCTGCACATTAAATGTGCCCCAGCGCATCTCTGCCCATGTTGGAGAGGAGGCACTGGGATATAATTGGTTCTTGGCTGCAGCAGTAATCCCTTGGGAATAACACAGCTAATTAAAGCCTAGGGACTGGTGACCAGCAGCTTCTCCTCTCTCCCTGGCTGGGGCTGTGCTAATCAGGGGCAGGTAGATCCCAGGAAGTTTTGTGCTAATCAAGGAGGGAAGGATTTGGTTTCAAAGCTCAGCGCTTTGTCAAATCCTGAATATCCCAAGGGATGAGCTGGGGGGGGATTTTTGGATCCTGCTGGGCAGGAGGGATCGGCTGTGCTGGGCCTGTGTCAGTCCCACCGACCTTTCCCTGGAGGGTGAACTGGGGAGCTGCTTTTTTATCTTTTAAGAGATGTTCAATGTTCCAGATCTTTGGTGGGATGGAGGCAACTGCAGGTGTTCAGCTCCTCTGAGGGCCAGGCCTTGGGACTCACAAGCAGAGTCTGGAATGAGGCCAGGTTGGATGGGGCTTTGGGCAAACTTGTCTCAGGAAGGTGTTCCTGGTCTATGGAAAGTGTTCCTGGTCTCAGGAAGGTGTCTCTGCCCATGGCAGAGCTTTAATGGATGAGCTTTAATGTCCCTTCCAGCCCAAACTACCCTGGCAATCTCTCATTCTAAACCTCAGTCCATCTGCAGCCAAAAGGATTAAAGTCTCTGAGGGGAGAAACAGAGGAGTGAGAACCTCTGCATAAAACAGAGACAAATCCCAGTTCTGGTGTCCAAAAATGGAACCACAAGTGTTATGGAAATCCTGGAGAAAGTTCTTTGTAGGGAGAGACTTGACCCAGCTCATGGACAAGACCAACATTCCCTTTATTTCTGTGCAGACACCTCAGGGGAAAGGCCAGGTACTGAAAGGTTTTGTGTTTGGCAGGCAAAGGAAGAAGGAACAAAGACAGGAGCTGAGGATGGACAACCCTGGCTGGAAAAGAGGCACATGCTGGTTACCAGGAGGGTGAGTAACTGCTGGAACAGTTAAGCAAGGAACTGTTTGGTTTAAGAGCAATTATATTTAAAAGATTGTGTTCCATAAAACAGTTTTTTTCCTATTAGAGGTTGTAAATCCAACATGTGTGACTCAAAACTGCCTGGCACTCCCTGAGGTGTGGCCAGTGGCACCAGGAGGAGGCACCATTTGTTTTACTGGTGGCAGCTGTGAGGACTGGTTTAGACATAAAAAACCACTTAAAAATCAAAAGCAAGATCCATGCACTTGTTCAGGATTTGGACAATGCAAAAGGCCTTTCAGGCAATTAACTGGAATTTTGCCTGGAGGAGAACTTGCTGTGGTGGCAGATAACACCTGCCAGAGGTTCTGGTCCAGCTGGAGCGTGGCACTGAGGAGGGAGGGAGGGATGACCTGGAGGTTTGAGCCCTCAGTACCAGCATGCCCAATTCCCAGTGACTCTCACACAATCCAATTAAACTCCAAACACTAATCAGCTGCAGTCCTGCTTCCTTTGCCCTTCCCTTCATTGGAAAACTCCAGGTGCACATCAGCCATCCTGCAGGGGAGTTGCACAATGATTTGATGATGTGTTTGCACAGCAGGTAGGAAATTCAAAAGCTTTGTTGTGCTTCTATTTCCCAGAAATCCCCCAGTGTCCAGCTGAGAAGGAATATTTGCAGCTTCCCAGGCCTCCAAGGGGGTGAAGCAGGAACAGAGTGGAAGGAACAGAAGCCCTGGAGCAGCAGGTTGGAGAAGGCCCCTGGTGTAACCGGGCACAAGAGGCACCCATGGGTGAGTGGGGACAGAAATCCACTGCTCAGAGCAAGGAAATGTTAAAGAATTTCAACATTTAAAAATGTGAAGCATGCAGGGCAGTTCTAAATGGTTCCATTTTTGCACATGCAGGGGTGTGCTGGGCTGTTGCAGGAGTGGAAGCAGGGCTGGTGATGCAGGGCTCCCTGCAGCAGCCTGGACACCTTTGCTCTGCAGTGCTCCAGGTTCTAGGGAAGATTTTTAACATTTCTACTAATCCCAAAGCACTGAGCCCTCCCTGCAGAGATCAGCTCAGGCAGCAGAGGTTTCACAGCTCATCCGACCCCAGGCCCAGCTCTAAACTAAAACTAAACTAAAAATGCAGCAGGATAATGAGAAAAACTCTGCACAGCTGCAGAGACAAAAATGACATTGAAGCACCAAACCTGCTGTGTTTGGAAAGGCTTTTCCTTTCAGTGAAAGGCTGGAGCTCCTCAATTTCAGACACAAAGAGACTTCCTGAAATGAATTGGAGATGACACCCAATAGCCAAGGCAGCCACTGCTAATTATTTAATTAAATCATGTACTGAAATCTGCATGGAGACAACTGCAAAATCGCCTCCAATGCAAACACTTCAGCACTGATAAAACCCAGGAAAGCAGGAATTACAAAAGGCACCTTCTCCAAAACCTGAATGAACCACCACAACATATAAATATATACATACACATATATTTATATTTGTATTTATATCACAGTCTGGTTTGGGCTGAAAGGAGCCTCAGAGATCATCTCATTCTAGAAACACTTTGAAGTCCTCCAGGTCCATTTACTGTGGATCTCTGCAACATGAATGGATCTCAGACAAGCACATTTCATTTGAAGGTACCTTTACAAGGTGTGCAGATAGAGAGGGAGGCACAAAATGTCACTGTTGCCTTCAGAAAAATCAATACCCAGTAAACAAACTGCTGGAAGGGTGGCAGGAAGTTCAATGACAACACCACTGCAAGCAGGGCCAAAAATCCCACTGCTTCCCATGAATGTCCTGCAAGGAGTTATTTAATGCCAAACCCACCCTGGGGAGGGCTCAGCCCAGGCAAGAACCTCACAACCCAAAGAGCAGAAATCCCAAGCCTTTATTACAAGATCCATGATTCCAGGGCAGAGCTGTGGCCGAGGGGGTGCCAGTCCCACCCAGCTGAGGGTGGGGCAGTGCTGCTGCTGGATTTCCCCCTTCCCAGGACACCACCAGCCTTTGTTCCAGCCTTTGGATTCCCCTGAGCTGCTGCTGCCAGCACTGGGTGGACCAAACCAAGCAACTGCCTCTTGGAAAAAACAAACACCTCAAGGGAAGGGGAAAAAAAATATTAAAAAAAAAATAAAAATCACACACTGGACACAGTTATCACTATGAGAAGTTGAATGAGTTGCTTTACATCCACATTGCAAATAATTTCACAAGCTGGGAAATGAGTTTGCTGAGTCTCCCCTTCCCCTGGGGGTGGAGGGTGTTGGTTTGCTGGATCCTGGCATGGGATGTGCAGAGCCACACTGAATCCATGTTATCTGTTGTTGTTGGGGTTTTGAACAAAATTGATGGAGTAGGAGCCAGTTGATGAATCCTGTTTGACCTGGAAGTTCTCTGTTGACAGGCCAAAGGGGCGCAGGACCAAATTGCCCAGATCTTTCAGTTTGCCTGCAATGACATCCCAAGAGAGCAGGTGAGAGCTGAGCACAGGGGAACTCCCATGGACTTACACCCAACTACACAGCCCAGCCCTGCTGATTTATCCATCACAGCTAAATGCTGAGGAAATCTCTGTGTTTTGTTAATATCTATAATATTTCTTAGCAGGAAATAAAAATCATTGTTAAATATCCACAGAATATGTGAGTTTATAATAAAGTCCTGTCAGTGTATGGATCTCATGTGATTCCTGACTCTGGGAAATGAATTTTGCTACAGCTGTAAGAGGAGAAGGACAACAAAAGGACATCCTTTTTTGTTTGCTCTTTTCCAAACCCATGAACAGCCCTGAGTGCCGTGGGATCCACCCCACAGCGGGAGCAGCGCCCGGGAGAAGCTCCCCAGCACAGCAGGGATTTGGGGCTCTGTGAGAATTCCAGCAGCACATCCCAGCTCACCTTCCTGCTCTCTGCCTCCCCGGGCAGGCTCTGGGGCAGCCACACTGAATTAATTGTTAATGAGGCAGAAGAAAGCCTTGGCTTTTCCGGGCACTCCAGCCCGGAGCTGCTGCTGCTGTCCTGGCACACACAGACCCAGCATTGTAGGGAAGCTCTGGCTCCTCCTCCCACAGCTCCTTTCAGCCCTAAATTAAGGGCTGTAGTGAACTGCAATCCCCTCCTAAAGAAAAGCTCCCTCAGAGCCTGTGCTGGGAGGAAGGAAAAGGCACCACGTGGAGCTGGGACTCAGCTGCAGAGGCTGCCCAGCCTCCAGCACCCCCTGTCCCCAAGCAGGGTCACCCTCTCCTCCCTCTGCCCTTATTCTCACCCATTTTGCTCTTTTTTCTTTCTAACACACCCTGTTTATTTTCCACCTGCACCTCCAGCACATTCAGGTTCTTCACCAAAGCAAATATTCAGAGGTTAAGAAGAAATCAGAACTGTAAAAATCAATTTAGGGCTCAGAAGTCTGTGATTCATTACTCACCTAAACTGCAATTCAACACCCTATTGAAAGAGGCAGATGCAGGAAAAGATTACTCACAATTTACATTAAGATGTAACAGCCAAAATTAATTGCTATTCAGAGTTTCTGGCAACAATTCTGGCTTAGTTGCCGGTGTTAATGTGGGGTTTGGAAGTTGAAAAGCTCCATCTTGCTTGTGAAAAGAATTCTTTTGGAGAAAAGACAAATGTCCTGATCAGGTCTCCTCTCCGTGTAACTTCTTGTGTTACCAACATTTTTAAGCAATTAAAAGAGCAAGGGCAAATCCCTCTCCCTTCCCTAAATGGTAAATGAGGACTGAACTGTAATTTGGCTCTGGTTTAATGACTTAAAATCACCTTGTGCAGGGTTGGGGTTTAGCAGCTCAGCTGCAAACACAACATAACTGTCAATATTAAAAAATACCAACCTATAATTCTTTAGGCACAAAGCCTAATAAATATCTTTGCTGATCTCAGGTAGCTGGAAAAATCCTTTAGGCAGGAAGGCCCAGGTAAGGTGCTCTGGCTTCCAAACTGCTAAAACCATTCTAAAGCTCACACCTTCTCCCCAGAGGAGTGGTCCCAGATATCACAATAATTCTAAAAGTCTCTAAACAAGACTGGAAATGGTTGGCTTTAAGGAGAGAAATACAAACCCCCCCAGAAAATGGTCACTGTTCACATCCTCAGTCACTGAAGTTCATGGGAAGTACAGAGGGAAAAGAGATCCCACCTAGTCTGATATCCAGGAAAAAACCAGCAGTGCAGAACTAGGGTTGGATTTACTGTTCCAGTCAAATCCCTTGTGATTAGTGAGGTCCTTTAGAGTTCAGCAAAGATCAGGAATTATTTCCATATTACTTTGTGCTGAAACCCATCCCATGTCCTACCAATGGGCCTGATCCTTCTGGAGATTTTCTGCATTTGTCATTTATTTATAGCCCCATCACCCTTGACCTGCTTTATTTGGGGCTTGCTCTCAGCACAATGGGGGAAGCAGACTCTGATCCTGCAAAGCTCTGCACTGACACTCTGCTAGGTCAGAGCAGAACAAAGCCAGAGCAAATGAGAAAAGAAATGACAGAAAAACATCAGCATAAGCTGAAATGGTCTCTTCTTCTCAAATATATCAAGAATCGGTGTGAAAGACAGGCTGAGTTTGTTTAACCTGATTTTCTGCAGAGCAGCCAAACACTTCCTTCCCTTCCCACCAAACACTGCCTTAGGAAATGTAATTCCACTCCTGGTGCTATCCCTGGCTAGGTCCAATTCAGCCTCCAGCCAAACAGCAATGAAATGCTGAATAAATCAGGGCAAACACGAGCACTTGGAGGTCTCTGGGCTGGGAGTGCTACAGAAGAATCACATTTATTTCTTCAGCCCCCAGATCAAACATCCCCAGTTATTCCAGCTGGGGGAGTTCCTTTAGGTACAGGTTTAGTGAAAGCCCTGGTTCATCCCTTTCAGGGGAATGTTTGCAGGGAGAAAGGGCTGAGCAGTTGGGCTGTGTCAAACCATCTTCCCCAGCTCTTACATAAATCAATATGAAACTGTTTTAGAAGGTTTTCTTTCTTTAAATGGAACTAATGGCTTTTTCTGCATGGGAGAACTCCTTGTCTTCAGTTTACTGTAGGTGAAACCAAGCAATTCAGAACTACAAAGAAATCAGGAATTTTGTTTAACACTGAACAAATATTTCTTTTCAGATTTACCTCCTTTAAATTTTATACAACAGATTCAATTAATGCATTTTTTCCTAATAAACTGTAAAGGTTTTTATGGAAGTACATGCTACTCACCCAGCATTTCTTTCTTTAATTTTTCATTCCTCTCCTCAATTTGCTGTGGTAATCTCTGTGGAAAGAGAGAAAAACTGGGATCAGATCCCTGCTTTCAATAATGCTCCCATTTTGGACATCAGCAGGGACAGAGACACAAATCCTGGTTTGTGCAGCTCCTACTCCAGACTGAACATTGCTAATCCAGAGACTCAGCACTTCCCACTCCAGGAATGTCCTTATGGACACTCATTTTTATCTGGTGTCTGTGATACTTATCCCAAAGTGCAGCTGCTTCTGGGAAATCACTTTATATCTGCCCTAAAAACCCTCAAAAACTGTGTGGAAGCTGAAGTTCTCCCAGGAGTTACACACCTGGGAAAACCCAAAGCTAACCATTGCTCCCATATAATGAAACTTTCTGGGAAAGCAGCAGTAGGGATGATTTGACCACAAACCATGATAATTCCAAACTGTTTAGTCTGGCATTGAAAAAGTCAAAAATAACTGAGGATTGAAATCAGAACCCCAGCTCTGCACTCCTGAAATACAAACAGTGCTCAAGTATTGGAGCAGGTACCAAATCAGGAATCAAAGAACTATTGTGCATTTCATATTTTAATCCATCATTTAGCGGGGTCATGACATTCCCTAGAGCAGTGTGAGATCATTCCTGTGGGCAGGGAGGAGGAAGATTTGCTCTAACTGTGAATGAAGCCAATTTGCAGATTTTCTTGAGGCATCATTTTCATTACCAGTGAGGAGGAAAAGATCCTGTGACATTCCTGCAAAGCAGAGACTTTTACCTTTCAGCTTCTCAGCCTCCTCTGGGTTAGAGCAGGTATGTGGAGTCACCAGCTGAAGCTTGGGGGGGAGTTTCTTATGAAATTTAGAGATTTATGATGAATATTTGAAAAGTGTAAAATTATGGCTGTCAGGATTTCCTTAACAGGTTTTCAAAGAGGGAGTTTTAAGCTTCAGTCTCAATAGTTTTGCTTCTCCCCTCAAATCCAACAAGGACCAGCTCAAGGCAGAACAGACCAAATGCCAGTGCAGGGTAACTTGGGGGCATTTTGTCCAAAGGGCTCTGCCAAGGGAGGGCAGGGAGCAGGAAGGGTGGAACCCCCACCCTCTGCACTGCCCAGGCACAGAAATCAGGAATAAACACTGATCACTCTGGACTGGGCCTGGGGGATGGCCAGAGGAGCAGCAGCACTGCTGGAGATTCCCTTCTGGGGCTGGGCAAGGGCTCCTGTGGGATTCTCTGGCACAGTCACTGAGAGAAGATCCTGGCTTTGCAGAGGTCCAAGGACAGTGTTTGCACTTGCAGGGCTTCCAAAGAGCCTGAACAGAACCAGCCTGAACAGAACCAGCCACCCCTGAGGCTCTGACTCAGAACCCTGGATTATCCTGAGTGGGGAGAGAGCACCAGGATGATCCAGTCCAGCTCCTGGCCCTGCACAGACCCCACAGCAATCCCAGCCTGGACATCCCTGGCAGTGGTGTCCAAACCTTCCTGGAGCCCTTGGGGCTGTTCCCATTCCCTGGGGAGCTGTTCCTGGCCCAGGGGAAGCCCCAGCCCAGCTCCAGAGGCAGCAGGGCCTTGATGGGAGCTCAGCTGTTGATGGGATCACCCCTCACCACCAACAGCACTCACACAGTTAAGCAGAATTATTTTCTGCCATCAGTGCAACTGATCCAGTCCCCCAGGAAATCATTCCAGGCAAGGTTTCTTGCCTAATATGCCATAAAAGCTGTTCCTAATCTGTCACAACACCACAGTGTGGGGGAAAGGGGGGCAGAATCACTGCTAATGATTTATTTTCCCAAATGGAGACTTAGAACAATTAAGCCTTTCAAAAAGATTTTTGTAACAACACATTCAGAGTAGGTTTAGAGGCAGATTTGCAGGTGATGCACATGAGTGTTTTTTCCTTCTGAGGCAGAATCCATTGCAGGTTCACTGGTGTGAAGTTGAACTAAAATAATGATAAATAAATTAGGCCAAAGTTCACTGAAAGGCTTAAGCTTACCATGCAAGCTTCTCTGGCTTGATGAACTGATGGGTCTTTTTCTAGGACTGCCTTATAATCTTCCAGAGCTTCATCTAATTTTTCTGTTTTTTCATAGAGTTCTGCTCTTCTCAGCAAAGCTCTGACATAGTGAGGGTCTAATTCCACAGCTGGAAAACAAAAGCAAAGCCCAGAATTGTACTTGAAACATTTCTCCACCCCCCAAATGAATTCTGAAGTGTGTGTTACATTTGTAAGCTGTCCTTAGAATGTAACTCAGGATCAAGCAGAGGCACAGCTTAAAGCTAAGTCAGAATTCAGAAACAGCTGCCTGGGACAGCCTCATGATCATATTTCATTTAATGTCCACAATCTCTCACAGATGAAAGTGATTTATGATCACAAAGCTTGAAATGTGCAATCCTATCCATGCAGGGATTCTAAGTGATGC
The DNA here is from genome assembly GCF_001522545.3 of Parus major. Lineage (NCBI taxonomy): Eukaryota > Metazoa > Chordata > Aves > Passeriformes > Paridae > Parus > Parus major. The sequence goes on from NC_031782.1 coordinate 1,228,208, forward strand.
TACAGGAACTTTAAGGACCTAAGATATTTCAGTTTTTGTGTGTTTAGCAAGTAAGTGGCTATTATTAGATTGCAGCTAAAGTTAAATCTCCCTCCAGACACACACAGCAGGGAAAATCAGCCTTGCCACGCTTATCTCAGTTCAAGTGGAGACAAACTCCAGGAGAATTTCTGGAGCTCTTCTGAATTTAATATCAAACAGTCCAGATTGTGTTGGGAATGCACAAGCAGGGATTTCATCTCTGTGAGCTGGAGAGGGGCATCTTGACTGAATCTCAGCTTTCCCTCCCCTCACTCCCTTGGCAGGCAGGGCTGTTTGCAGTGGCAGTTCAGACTGAATGCTAAACTCAGCAGTCACCTCCACATGGTAATTCCTCAAGAATTCCTTCATCCATTTTTCACCACAGAAACTGGGAATGTGAAAGATTTACCCAAAGAAACATGGAATGTGAAAGATTTCACCTCAGAAAGAGGGAATGTGAAAGATTTCACCTCAGAAAGAAGGACTGTGAGGGATTTTTTATCACAGAAAGAGGTCTGTCCATTTTATAATTCCCAGCCCATTAAAATGGTTCTGGGAACAATTAAATCTTGGATTATCCAGGGAAGTATTGCAGTTTATTTCCTCTGGAAGGACAAAGGCAATGGCACAGTCAGCAAGCTGCAGGTGACTCAATTGCTCTGCTGTGCTCCAGTCCCTGGGGAGCATCAGGCCCTGGCAGCTGAAGTCTCCCTGCTCAAAGCACATTGATTCCTTCTGAGCCACTGCGAAATTCAAGGTGTTTTTCAGAAATCAGCAGCAGCAGAGCCAGGCAAATCCCAGTGAGAGAGGCCAGGGAGGATCTGGTACCTCCAGGAGCCCTTTCAGCAAGCACAGCTCCCATTTCTCTGCAGACAGGGCTGGCACACAGCCACTGGATTAGTTCTCTGATTGGTAATTTGGATTTTTTTCCCCAGCTGTCACAGGGAGTTTAACAAACACTCGAGGGTGGGTGAGTGGGTGGAAGCAATAAAGCAAAGCACAGCTGAACTGATTCCACCAGAAGGTGCAGAGAGAGAACTGTGCAGGGCAGGAACAGGGGAACATAAGCCCTGGTGACAAAGCGAAAGCTGTGCAGGAGAAGGACTTGGTAATGCTTTTAACTCTATAAAGCCTCCGAGCTCTTTGGAATCTGGGATTAAACCAGGATTTGGGGGGGATGGCAGGTGGAAGTGGGTTTGAAATCACAGGTGTGGGAAATGGTTTCCACAGAAAAGACTTTCCTCTTAGAAATAAGTACAAACTGCAGCCTTATGGTACAAGAGAATAGAAAGTAGATTATTGCAGATAGGAAAGGTATGACAGACATTTTACAAAATATGTAATACAAATCAGGTGTTTTCTGTTCAATTCTTTAAAGATCCTTATGCCCAAAATTACAGCTCTGCAGTAAAGGCACTAAATGACACAATTTATGTATAAAAATCTGGCACTAGAGCAGCACAGAGAGAAAAAAAAATACCTTTGGTGCAGTCACTCAGGGCAGCCTCTGTCTTGTCCTAGAGCACAGAACAGTTTTGTTAGATTGAAGTCACATTTCTTCATGTCCCCAGCCCTGGAGGTGCCCAGGGAAGGGCTGGAGGTGGCACTCAGTGCTCAGGGCAGGGGACAAGGTGGGGATGGGGCACAGCTTGGACTCCATGGTCCTGGAGGCTCTGATGATAATTGCATTTGTGCCAGCCTCAGTCAGGTGTGACACAGAATAAAACCAACACTCACCTGTTTCATTTTTGCAGCAGCTCTGTTTGAGAACAGAACAGCCCTGTCCTTCTGGAAGCAAGCTGGGCAAATCTGCAGAGCCTTGGTGTAGGAGTCTTCTGCCTCTCCATAATCTGCAGAGAAACGGGAAAAACCCAACCCAAACCATTTATTTCAAATCACTGAACCCCAGGGCTGAGATTCCTTTGGAAACAATTCCCAGTATCCGGTGATATGACACCAGAATCAGCAGCTGCTCTCAAAGAACATCACTAAGTACATAAATACAATCAATTATTTTAAAATTGACTTAATTCTGCTTACAAAAGCAGAAATGTACTCCTGAGCTGAATGCAACAAGTGCAGCAGGACGTGGATGTAATTCTCATCCCTGAAATGGTTTCCTCTTTGAGCAGAGGTGGATTTCCTTTGGCTGAAGGGTGTAAAGCTGTCACTGCACTGCAGCTGCTCAGAGCAGCTGCAGAGAGCTTTGATGGCCACATCACCTTCACCTGACTTAAAAGACCAGAGGGGCTCTCAGGGATGAGACTCCAGCACTCCAGGCCTGTGGCTCTCCTGGGCTGAGCAGTTCCCTCCTGAAGGCCTCCAGAGATCACTGGATTGTGTTTCCTTAGGGCACAACAAGGCACCTCCAGCCTCTGCCTGCTCCTCGGGGCACACGGACTCCTTGCCTGTGTCCTGCTGACTGAGGGAGGCAGGAACCTGCATTTCCTGCTCTCTCTGGGAATCCTCCTCCCACCAGCAGATTCAATCAAAGGCAGATGTCAAAACCACTTCCCCCCTTCTGTTTGTTCATTAAAAGCAATGTATAAAGGTACAAGACAGCTCCAGAGCTCCAAATCTTGCATGAGTTCTAAGCACAACCATCAGCCCAGATCAGAGCCCTGGGGAAGCCTTTTTTTGATGAGTAAAAGAAACCCTTTCTTGTTCTTGGAAGACAGTCCAAAATCCATGGGTTTGCATGTAAACACTCAGCTTTCATGGGAATCCAGCTTTAGTATCCAGATCTCTGGGATTTAAACAACCTCTGAAGGAGGTCTGATAGCTCTGTCTCTTCTCTAGAGCTGGATGAAAAATGAAAGGGGCGATAAAATTCAACAAGGATGGTGTGAGAGCTTCCTCAGGGTTTTCTGCAGCACCACCAGGATGGCTCAGAACTAATGTGAGATTCTCTAACATCCACAGGGTGCTCAGAGATGATCAACCCACCTCCTTTCTTGAAGTGCTCATTTCCTTTCTCCTTCAGCCCCGTGCTCTCCTTTCTTCTTTTCTACAAAAGAAAAGACAATGTCTCAGAGTATTTCACTGAAATGAACAACTAGGTCAGCTGCAGCTCCAAATAAAGTATGGGAGGGAAGCAGAATAAGACATAACCTGAAGAGTTTTAACTCTGCCAAGATCTGCTTGTAGACCCTGTGACACGAAATCCTTTCTACATCCATGAAACACTGGAGTGTAACATCGAGGCAATTAAAAAGCTCCACTTCACAGGCACCAGGATGCAGGGAGAGCATCCATGGAGATTTCCATGCTTTAAACCAACACATCAGCCTTTAGCTAGCTGTTTGCTTCTCCTTTCCAACTCCATTTCATTCACTCACTGCAGGTCAGCTGTGCAGAATATATTTTAAATGTAAAGTCTCAAAAGTTTTGCTGGAAATAATTCCACCTCAGCAATTCCAGTTATTGTCAGAGATGCACAAGGAAAAGGTCCAGGCTGAGAAAGATTTCTGCCCTGAAAGATTTTTTAGGTGAAGTGAGTGCAGCCCCAGAAGCGGGTTCTTTGTCCAGTGAGAACTGCCCATGTGAGCAGAGCTGTGTTTTCAACCATGAAACCTTGGCATGAGGGGCTCAGGCTCTCAGCCTGTGACACAGAAAACTCAGGATGTCACCGAGCCATCCCTTCAACCTCCTGACAGTGCAGACATTCCTGAAACAAAGCAGGGAAACATCACAGAGCTCAGGAGTCATTCTGTGCTGCAAAACCCATCCTTGGAGCACTGCTTTTTCTCCCAGCACACAAAGGACTTCAATGGAGGTGTCTGTAAATGACAGATCACTGAGCAATTAAAAAGCCAACAGTAGGAAAAGGAGCAGTTTCCTTTCCTGCAGATTGTGTGAATCAAGGATTAATGCAATTATCAATATCACACAGAACATCTCCTTGGAAACAGCTAAATATAGTACAGAGTGTGGAGCACTGCACCAGCTCCCAGCTATGCCAAGGAGCTGACAAACAGCTCAAAATCACAGGTTCCTCCTCCTGCTTTTACTGGCCTTGGGAATTGATTCACCTGACCACTGGCACCAGCTCCAGAACAGACCAGGCTCACTGGAAGGACACTGAGTCATGACACAAAATTCCACAGCAAAATCTCATCTGAGCCCTTTGATACACGCCCAGACCATCAAATCTGTTCCTATTGCCTGTTAAATAGCTTTTCCAGTTCCCACTACTGCTCACATTTTACAGAAACCCCACAAGACACAGGGCAGACAAACCATGCCCAGTTTTTCAGGAAGTGCCTCTGCTCAGGGAGGGCTGACAAACCCCCCCAAATCCTTCCACAACACCCCAAGGGTCACCCTTGGTGCTTTCTAAACATGAACATACAAATTCCACACTTCAGGCTGCATGAAAATCCCAATTTCTCTGTGTAATACAGAATTCTGCTCTTCAGCACAGGCAATGTGGAACTGCTACACCTCAATTTTCCAGGGAGCAGACAGAAATTCCTGCCTGGACAGCACAAAAAAAAAAAAAAAAAAGCATTTTTAAATATTCTGCAGAGCATAAAGAGTGGAAATGATCCCAACACTCGATGGCACTGAACAAAGCAGCCCCATCTCAGCATGGAGCAGGCCTGGGATGAGGATCCTGCTGGAAAGATCTCCACAGACTGCCCTCAGTGAGGGGAAGGGCTGCCTGAAACACAAACCCCACTGACTTCATTGCTCATGACCTATTTAGAAGTGGCCTTTCAGTGCCATGAGCACTCTCTGCTGCACAGGGTTCAGTTACAGCTCCACAAGAATGAAAGGATTTTTATTATGAACACAACTACAGCATGCTCACACCAGTCCTGAGCCAGAAACCCTGGAACTGAGGGATGCTGGATGAGAAGTTTGACCTGTGTGATCGATATTTTGTTTCATTTTATCCAAATTATTAAAAAATATTACGTGTTTACCCTAATTATGTATTAAATGCTAACATAAAAAGAGATTTGCAGCAAGAAAGCTTCAGCTTTATATTAAAAAATAAAAGGAAAACCAACAAAGCAGCACTTTGAAGAGCTCTGTGTATGATTTTGTGATTTATTCTGCAAAGCATCCTGCAAAGCAGCAATGGTTCAAAACTTGCATTTCTGTGAGAGCCTGACCAACATTTTCAACACATCCCTGGCTGATGGGTTTCACTTCCAAACAGTGTCCAAAGTATTTTTACAAAGGTGAAGTCTGTGGGTACCTCCTGCACATCAATGGATTTGCATTCCAGGTGTGACTGACCAAGAAACAACATCTAAAAGCCAATTCCTCTGGCTTTTCCACAAGATGTAAAAGCATGAAAAATGGATGAGCCCCTCACACGCTAAAGGCACTGCCCTGCAAAGCAGGCAGGGTGGGAAATAAATCCATTATTTATTCCTCCATCCAGACATTCCTGTAACAGAAATTCCTAACACAGAAAGACAACTCTTACAATTTCCATTTCAGCTGGGCTGCTCCAGGAGAGGCTGCGAGGACCTGTTCAAATCCAGGGCAAAAGGGCAGCCTGAACCCTGGAATCCCAGGAAAAGCCATCCTGGCCTGCTCCGTGCCCTGGAGCCAGCCACCACTCCCCAGTTTAGCATTTTCTGCTCTTTGATGGCAGCAAAATATAAAGGTTTGGGGTTTTTTTGGTGAATTTTAGTAATGCAAAGATGACAAATTCCATGGCAGGCACTGATTGTGATGTGGTTTAAATACTTTTTGAAGTTCAGAAGAAATAACTGAATGTAACCAGTGATTATTCTTACAGGATCTGATTAGAAATGTTTAAATTTGGATACTGAATTCCAATCCCATACTCAATAAAAAAATCAGTATTTAACCCAAACCTGCCTGGCAAAGCCAGGGCTGCTGGAGATGATCTCATGACAAGGGACAGCTTGGCCCTGTGACAATAAAGTACAAACCTAAATCACACACAGCCCCTGCACCTCAGCTGCTCTGCCAAAACACTCAGGCTTAACAAGAAAAACACGATATGAAACAGAATTTTATAGAATTTATTTATAACTATATAATTATAAATAAATTTTATTTGGATATTAAAGTAATTTTTAGAATTATAAAAGCATTGTTCTGCTATTAGAGAAGACAGCAGCCTACATATTCCCTGTTTCCTTGGGAAGTGAGCAATACAACAGAAATGAAATCCTTGAACTGTGGGAGCTGAAGGAACAACACCCTCAGTTTGTGACATTGGTATTCAACATTCCCAACATTTCCTCTGGCTGTTCCTGTGCTTGGATTGATCCCTTGATTTCCCTTTGCTGGGAAATGTTCCTGGCTCCAGTTCTGGAGACTCCACTTCCAGTGGACCTCACAGTCCCCTGGGAAGGTCCCCAAAACCAGGGAAATCCAAATTCCTGGAGTTCAGAGGGGGCACAGAAAAGGGAATTTTAAACAGATCAGGAATGCATTTTTCACCTTCCAGTCCCACTTCTCAGTCATTTATTAGCAGTTGTCTGCTTCCCCCTGCAGTTTTGGGAAGCTACTGCTCTATCCTGCATCCAAGGGTTTGGATTTCAGTTTAAGGTTGGAGGCACCCCCAAACCCCCTTTTTTAAATCTTGAAAACACCCAAAGCTGCACTTGGGAGGTTGGAGGGCAATGGCATGGATAGACCTGGCCTGTCCCTGCTCCCTGGGATTCCCTGGAAAACCAAATCACCAAATCCCACAAAACTGGAAGCAGCGCTGCCAGACACAGGGAAGGGGGTCACAGCCCTCGCTGCCAGCTCCAGTTAAGCCCAGCCTAAGTGTGCCTGTTCCTGAGTGACAACAGTGCCAGTCATCCTTCCTGCTCCAAGGAGCAGCCTCGGGCAGGGGGAGCTGCCCAGAAATCCATCAGCACAAGAGGAAAAGGATCTGACAGGAGCAGGCTCTGCCAGAGAAATGCACAACTGAGCACAAGACTCAAATCAGACAGCAGCACTCAAAGGGACACAAAGGGAGATTTTTCTCTCTTCCTACTAAATTGTCACTCAGCAAATGAGTTTTGTTTGTTTAAAACTCAAAGAATTATAAATCACACAGGGAGATTATAATTCCAGCTTTTATTCAAATTGTGACCAGCTCTTGCAATTAATGATTGCAGATACAGATTTACTGCTCAGATGTTCTTCTCCAGGCTTTAACTCAGAAATGTAACAGGATGTTTTATTCTATACAGAAGCTTCCCTTTATGGAAAACAATGGGATCAACCCAAAGGCAAAGGGAGGAAAGGAAGGGTGAGGAGGAGGCAGCTTAAAGGAAATGTCTTCACTAAGCCAATGTTCTCTAAGATATCTTAGAGCCTGCAGAAAACAGGAGCATTAAAAAAAAGGGAAATTTTACTGTTTATCCCAGCAAGACTCTAAGGCATCACTCAAAAATCCTATTTTTTAAAAATCCTAAAGTTCTACCACATTCTTACAGAGCTGCTCACAAGACACTCAAGAATCTTCTCTTGCTTGTCTTGCTGACACATTTCCTGCTGTCAGAACAGGAATTGTGATCCCAGCCAGCTGGAGGTTCAGGGCACATGGAAAGGTCAGAGAAGGAACTGCTCAGGAGGAATATTGGGTATTTATTCCCGTGTCTTACAGAACACAGGGTTTGATATCCCAAATTGGAGCTCCCCAGGCCAGGTGCTGGGACAGAACAGCATCTGCCACGATGGAGGAGCTGAAGGATTGGGAGTCCTGCACTGGATAAACTCCTCATTAAAGGGTGTCCCTGAGAGCAGGGCTGGGGAGGCTGAACAATGACCCTGGAACAGCTGCTGGGTGTCCTGGGATTAATTCTGCAGAGCAGCCCCGTGTCAAAGCCATCACTGTCACTGACAGCCAGCCAGAAAAATCTGCTTGGAATGCATCAAAAGCAATTTACTGCTCAGTGCCCCTGCTGAGGCAGCAGCAGCAGCCTTGTGAAACAACAACCAAACCCTGTAAAGGTGAATTTCAATCCTTCAAAAGCCCAGAGGTGCAAGCCCAGGCAAGGCACCAGGCTTTGTTTTTAACAACACTTCTTACAGGTTTGTGTCTTAATATCCCTGCAAGTTCTTATTTTGCTTCTCTGTGCAGAGAACGTTTCTCAGGGTATCCCTGCTGTCTCCCTGGAAGGAATTCCTGCTGCTTAACATTAGAAATCTCACTGTATGGGGCTCTTGAAGTGTAATTAGAGAAAACACACAATCACTCACTGGCTCCTTCCCTCTGAGCTCTGCAGCAGCCTCTGCTCAGGTGAGTGTTTCTGCTCTGGAATGTTGGAACCTGCACAGAAATACCCAGAGCCAGGACCAGAATCTGCCTTTGCATCTCCAGAATAAACGAGATCTCTTCCTTCAGCCCATTACTGGAGAACATGGCCCCACAGAGCCCGTTTATTTCAGCTCTTGAACACAACAATGGGCTTTGGTTACAAAAACCCCAGCCTAGGAAGGAGCAGCTCCATAAATTTGACTGGAGCAGGGCTCACATCCAGCTCTCCTTGTGCCCCGAGCCCACAGTTTATGGTTGGTGCTGCAGTTCATGGTTGGGAGTTTTTGTTATTCAGACAAGCAGCCAAAACAAGTCCATCTCCCCAGGAGCCAGCCCCAGGCTCCTGTTTCAGGTCTGTTTTAACCAACACTGCCCTGGACCTGAAAGTACAGCTTGATTTTCCTGGGAACCACCACCCTCAGTGCTCCACTCACCCCAAGATGTGCCAGCATGGGCTCACAATAACCCAGCAAGGACTGCTGAGAGGCTGCTCCCAACCTCAGCAGCCAAAAACCTCTTCTGACTATTTCTGTCTCATTTGCTGCAGCTGCACGTTGCCCTTCTCAAAAAAAAAAGCCCTTTTTGAGTCATTAGGAGGAGACTTAAAAGGTTTAAAAAGCTCTGAGTAAATGAATGTACAGCACTGTTTGCAGACTGGGACTGCAGGACTTTTTCTTAAAAGCTGCAGCATTTAACAGAATGTTTTATAAACAGAATATACAGAATGTTTCACTTTTAAAAATAAATTCATGGCCATCAGTAGCAAGTACAAGGAGGAGAGTTGGAGCAGCAATTGAGGAGTGACCTGTCCAGGGGGGGATCATGGAAAGGGCCACTCCAGTGGCTGTAACAACTGTCTGAGCTCCCAATTCTGCTCTGCATTCAGAGTTCTGCAGCTCTGCTTGCATGAGATACCAACAATATTTTGCTAGAGAAAAAAACCCCTACATTTGAAAACCTGCAACTTTCAGAAATCTCTCCATGGAACATAAAAAACTGCTGATCCAGTACTGGTGGTGCTGGTGAGAGACAGAATCCCTCAGTTTGGGTAGCTGAAATCACAAACCACACTCTGAAGGGCAGAATTGCTCAACACCACTGGAAATAAACCTGCAGAAAGATGAGAGCTGCAGCTGCCTCCAGCCTTTCTCTGAGGAAACCTTCCCAGTTTGTTATTTTGCACTCCTGTAGCCCCTTTCAGTGGAGCTCCACAAAGCTGAGTGCCAAGATTCAACATTCCCAATTATTTTGGTCATTTGACAGCAGGCAAAGCTCCATGTGCAAAATGAGATGATTATCTAAAAATACACCCAAAGCAAGAACAGCACGAAAATTAACACAGCCAATTGCCAGGCTTGATGCTCCTTTTAGAGTTTAGTTCTTGAATGATTTCCCCCCAGTTTTTAGCAGTTTTTCTCTGAAGCTCTCCAGTCCCAGGCTGGTGCTGCAGCCCCAGAGTGACTCATGATGACAGTGCTCCTTACTGAACAGGAATAAACACAAGGAATAAAAAGGGACTGTTCACTCAGACTGGAAAAATCCCAAGGGCAGTGAAATGATTTTTGTGTGTGAGGAGGTCAAGGAAGGTGATTTTTGCTCTCTGCTCAGAGATGCATTTGGAGAATGGCCTGTTTTGGGCAAAACCCCCAAATCAAACTCCCTCCTACAACAAGAAGACACTGAATTCCCAGAGGAGTCCTGGGGAGGCCCCCAAGATACTCTGAGCTCTGCAGTAAAGGAAACTCTAATTAAACACAGAACAAAAGTTTCCAGGATAGTTAAACAGCTGTGCCAGAGATCTCCCTGACTCTGGACTAAAATCCTCCAAAGGATGCACCACAACACCTCCTGACATTGCAAACCCCTATTCTTCATTATTAAATTACAATTGGCAGTGTCTTTCTGACCATTTAGAGCCAAAACTGAGACACAGATCCAGAGGTCCAGGTCCAGCAGAGACCAGAATTATTTTTAGTCTCACTCCTACTTCAAGGACACTCTGTCCCATGTTGTCCCTCCCCAGTATTGCTTTATCCTCCTCAAGGAACTTCTATATTAACACAAACTGCATTTTTCTCTTCCCTGCTGCAGGATGAGTTTGTCCAGCACTGAAAGCAAACAATCCCACTTAATGTGCTTTTGTCTGATTAAAGTCCAAATAATCCACAGGGATCTATCCAAATTGAATCCCAACTCTCTGGATTCCCTAAACCAACCTTTCAGGAAAATTACCCTGAAATCTGCTGAACTTTGGAGAAGCACCTTGCAGGCACCCAGGGGGAACCAATGGATGCACAGACAGTAAACAACAGGGAGAGTTTTGCTGCCTGTAACCCCTGAGTCACTGCCACCTCTCTCACTGCTCAAAGCACACCAAAGCTGCCCTGGAATGTGAGGATTAAGAGCAGCAAGGAAAGCCACGACCACTGGTTAGCTAAAAGAAGGAATTTAGAGCAGTAAAAGCAGACACCCAGGGGCTTTAGAGGTCCCTCTGTGTCAGCCCCAGAGCATTCCAGGCACTGACTGCACACTGATCATGTCACACCCAACACTGGTGCTTTGCATTACCTGTTTCTCCTCCTCTGGCATATCTTTCTCTAGCTCTAGCAAGTATTCTTCATCTAGTTCTGTCTGCTTCCTCGAGCTACTCCCGTCATCCTGAACGTTCCCTTCATCATCCAGCACAGGTCCTTTGGCCTCAAAGGAGTCGTGACAGTCATGGAAACACTCCTCAGTGGGATCCTGGCCTGGGGAAGGGGCACAGCCACTTCCAAAGCTCTGGGGGTGCTGGGCATCTCTGGGGCCAGTCCCTGCAGACTTCTGGTCTGAGAGCTTCAGGTGATTCAGTAACTCCTCAGGCGGACTTGCATCTTTAAATTCTTCCATGCTGGACCTGGGAGGGGGTCGTGGAAATGAGAAAGGAGCAACACTCAGTAATCATTGATTAGTCAGCAAACAAATCCCAGGGTGGCTGAGGCTGGAAGGGACCACAGGGGGTCACTGGTGCCACCTCCTGCACTCCCAAGCACAGGGTTGTGTCCAGGCAGCTCTGCAGAGCCCCAGGGAGGAGACTCAGCCCCTCTCCGGGCTCTGCCCAGGGCAGCTCTGCCTCCTGAGCAGGGGGAATTGCTGGGCTCGCTCCCTGTGACTGCTCTGCAGCCACTGCAGGGCCCGGCCGCTGCTCTGCCCTCCTCCCCTTTTATTTATACACGTCTAAATGTACTTAATAACTTTATTTATTTTATCCGCATTTACAAATCTTTAAAGGGCTCTCGACACCCCGAAGGGAAACTCGGATCTCTCGCGGCGAGAGCAACTTCCCCTGATTCCATGCCCCGTGCAGGGACCCGGGGCCCTGCGCCCGTGAACACGGGAATTGCCGAGCTCAGATCCCCGGGAGCAGCCGGGCACAGCCCCGGGGGACCGAGCCCAAACACCGCCCCCGGCACGGCACGGCACGGCACGGCCCGGCTGGCCCCGCGCGACCCCTCCAGCCCCGCTACGACCCCCGGGACGCCAGGCCCGGTCCGCGGGGCCCGCCCCGCGCTGCCCGGAGCTGAGGGGATGGTCCAGACCGAGGCCATCGCCCCCGACCCCGCCGGGCCCCACCGGGCCCCCCGAGCCCTGGGCCGTACTCACCTGCGGCAGCCGCACTTCCGGCTTCCGGCTTCCGGCACGCCTCCGGCACGTGGGCGCCGCTTCCGGCATCGACAGCCAATGGGCGAGGGGGCGCGCGCGGGGCATGCCGGGGACTGTAGTTCCCTGCTGTGACGCCAGGGAGCGCAGGTGAGCACAGGTGAGGCCAGGTGAGGGCAGAGGAAGAAAGCCAAGAACAGATGAGGGCAGGTGCCTCGTGCCGCCAGTGGCCTCTTTCTCCCCAGGGCTGCTCTGCCATAGATAATTTCTCCCCATGTTTGTTGTCGGCTCCTTCAGGCCCTGTGAGGCCACAGCTGTGTCACCTCAAAGCTTCTCCTGTCCAGGCTGAACAATCCCAGCTCTTCCAGCCTTTCCTCCCAGCAGAGCTGCTCCGTCCCTCTGAGCATCCTCTGGGCTGTCTCCAGCAGCTCCAGGTGCTCCCTGTGCTGGTCCCGGGCTGGAGCAGCTCTGCAGGTGAGGTCTCACCTGAGCAGGGCTCAGGGACACAATCCCAACCCTTCCCTGCTGCCCACACTGGGGGATCAGCCCAGGGCATGGGGGTTCATTTTCCCACGTGCAGCTCTCAGCCACCATCTCTCTCTCCATCTCTGCATCCCCAGCCTGGACCCACCCCAGGAATTTCCTCTGATCCAGGTGTGGCACCAGCTCTTGGCTGTGTCAAACCCCCTGAGGGTCCCAGGACCTGCTTCTCCCATTTCATGGTTCTACAGCTCAGGAATATGTGCATTTTACCCTGGAACTTTGGGATGATCCTCCTCTTGTTCTGCCTCACACCCCATTCTGGTTTCATACAACAATAAAGGTGTTAAAGTATTTCAAATCTGAGCCCAAGAGGAGTCTTGAATTGTGCCGGGGATGGACCAACACCCTCAGGTTCAAACAGCCAGAGACTCGGGAGAACTTGAGTTGTTCTTTAGAAACTCCCAAACACTGCTGCTTACAGCAGAAGATCCAACAGGTGACAATTTGAGTTGAGAAAACCCAGCAATCCGGAAAATACCTTCTCATTATTTATTATAATTATTGAACGTAGGATATCCAAGAAGTCTTACTGTTTAAAAGGCTGGATTTGTGTCAAAGGGATTTCAGTGGCTCGAAGGATTTGAGGCTCTCCCCGGCCACAGAAATCCCATAGGTGGCGATGTTGGATTTTCCAAGCAGGTCCCGTTTCTTTTCCGTGTGAAACTGGTGAGGTTGGGGAAGACAGGGCTGGAGCTCTGGACAAATATTGCACAACTACCTCAGGCTCCAGGCCATATGTTAAATTTACTTCTCGGGACAGCTTTTTTGATCTTCACAGTAAAGAAACCAAAGCTCAACAAATCAAGCAAATGGAAAATAATTACCATTTTTCTGGAGGTCACAGAAAGTTCAGGCTCTTCACCAGAATTAAACATTTGCACACAAGTCTCAGTGGAATCAAATGATTGTGCTTCCCAAAGAACGTTTTGAAAGGAAATTGTGAAATAGGCAATTAAAGGCTTTTTAATCACAGCTATAAATTAAAGTTTTACTACATCCGCTTTTAAGCAGTGATGGATTCTTATTAATTTTGAATATCCATTCTCTTTTTCTCTGTGTCTTGGCTGGAGTGCTATAAGGATTATGGGAATTGCTAGACAGGGAGCATGTTCTTCACAGCTCAAGCCAATGTATTTTGTCACGAGAAATTCCCAGTAAAAGCCCCAGGTTTCCTTTCCCTCTCTCCTTCCACTTATGTGGAAATGGAGTTTTAGCTATTCTGAGAAAAAGCCAGGTCACAGTTTACAACTGAGTAAAAATGTAATGTCATTTTCTGTTTTAAGCCAGGCAGGAGAGCAGAGGAGTGCAGGGGGACCCGTCCCTGTCCCAGTGACATAAATTGACATCACAGCCCTGCTTTTCTCAGTTTGGTTCCAACCCAAGCAGACAAACAGGTTGTCCTGGGATGGTTAAATCTGGTGATGGAATTGCAACCTTTCGGTCCCCAAAAAAATCACAGTGGGCAGGAACATTTCTGGGTTGCATTGACATAAACCCAGCGTGATGTGGGTCCACATTCTGAAGTGTTTCTGCCCTCCCCAGGTGCAGGAGGTGTTTGTGTGACACACTGTCCCTGTGCTCCATGTCCTGCCCTCTGGAATGTGTGAGCCAGGGAGGAGCTGGGAATAAAGTGAGCAGTTCTCTTGTGGAGTGAATCAAACCAGAATTCAGTGTATTCCCGGTGGGATGAGCTGGTTAGATGTGGGATAAGCAGTACTGGATGTGAGCACACCGGTAATTCCATCCCATGACTGCTGTGATTATCTCCTGTGCCGGGCAATTTTCTGCTCATTTGTCTGAGGTGAAAGTCAAGCACACAAACTCAGAGCACAGAGCTCAGCTGCTGAATAGAAAGTTGCTATTTTGACATTTTCCAGCCTGGAACTGTACTTTCTAATACCTCTCCTCTCCCCATCACATTTGTAAAGATAATGGGAAGCTGCATTTCCAAAGAGCAAAGGATGCAGGATGCTCTCCAGCCTCAGCCTCGTTCAGCTGGATTGATTTTACCATAACTCTTCTCACAAATAAGCAGCACTTTTGTGAGAGCTGAGTGTGCTGAAGCCTGATGGGTTTAATTTCTGTACAGCTGGGCTGTGACACAGCTCCCTGAGCCATTCCAGCTGTGCCTCTCCACTGGGTGGCTCTGGACCAGCCCCTCCTCAGGGATGAAGCTCCACACAGCAGCTTAACCTGGGGAAATTCAGTGTTTTATGAACACCTTGGGTGCTAAATGACAGCAATTCATTTTGAGAGGTGAATCTGTTTGCCCACAGAGTGGGTTCATCAGGAAGTCTGTGAATGAGCATGAAAAAGATGCCACCACGTGCCACTGCAAGTTCTGCTTGGCAAATTCATTTTGGCTGTAATAAAAAAATTGGCTTGTCCCACAAGGCCTTATGATCGTGCCCTGGCCCAAATAGTTTTTCCTTTAAAGGAAAACTTTGCATCAAATGAAGGATTGACATAAGGAAGAGGGTGATTTGTGCACCCTCCTTTGGGCTGGCTTTGCCTGGTGGAGGTTGTAAAAGATTCCAGTGGGGAAAATGAAGATATTCAGAAAAGATCTCATCTGGACAAGTCAGGTGGCCTTGCAAAAGTTTCATATTTTAAGGTGGCATATCA
Source organism: Parus major (assembly GCF_001522545.3). Taxonomy (NCBI): domain Eukaryota; kingdom Metazoa; phylum Chordata; class Aves; order Passeriformes; family Paridae; genus Parus; species Parus major. Next base: position 1,243,278 of record NC_031782.1, read on the forward strand.
GACTTTCTCCTCTGTTATCTTTGTAGTCTCTACTTCAGATCCATGTGGAATTTTTTCCCATTTTATAGAATTTTTATTACCTGTCCCTGTGTTGAGGCTGTGACTGGAGGTGAAGCTGCTGTTGTTTGACTCTTCTTATCCGAGAGGCAAAGGAAAAGCCTCTCAATGTGCAGACTCTTTCCAAGAGTGCTCAAGGAACCAGGGCTAGGGTTTGGCTCTCCAGTGCTCACTGCTGTTTTGGGAGGTATTTGCAGGGATTTAGCAGTGTTGTTTTTAGAAATCAGATCCTCTGGCAGCCTGGATGTCTGCAGGACACTCACTGGAGTGCTGAAATGGAGATTCTGAGCTCTTACCACTGCTGGAATTTTCCAGCTTTCTAAGAGATCCCAGTGAAAGAACTCCTTTATCTAATTCCTGATGGAGGAGTTACGTGTGCTGGTGATGAGGGAAGCAACTGCATCCCAGGAGCCACAGTGGCGAATTTAGTGGCCACAAGTGTTTTATTTTGTAGTGAGAATCCTGATGAGGGATCTTGGCTGAATTCCAGCCCTACAGGAACAGGAGCAAGTGTTTCAATTGTTGAGAAATTACTTTAATCATTGTTTTCCATCTCTAAAGTGCCAGTGTACAGCGATGTAGGGAACAATCGGGAATTATGGGCAGAGCCAGGGACAGCCTGGAGAGGAATAACCTCAATGCATTCCTCATCCATCCATTGATCTGTCCATCCATCCATCATCCATCCATCATCCATCCATCCATCCATCCATCCATCCATC
>NC_031782.1:1244641-1272391 GCF_001522545.3 Parus major
ATCCATCCATCCATCATCCATCCATCCATCCCTCCCCACCCTGGCACAACCCCCTGCCCACCCCATTTCCCCCTCTCTCCATACAGGTGTGTCTGGTTGTTCAGCTCTCCCAGGACACCTGAGGAACCCCTTGTGCCCTTCCCAGGCTGTGTGCAGCCCCCTCCCTGCCCTCTGCTCACCCTTCAGTAGATTTTCTCTGGGAATTCACCGGGAATACGGGCAGTCCCTGCTCTTGGGCACTGCTGTGACATGAAGCCTCCTGTCCCTTCCCGAGCTGTCCCGAGGAGCCGAGCGTGGCTCCATGGGGCTGGCACGGGGCAGGGCGGTGTCCAGAGGGCACAGAGAGGTGGGAACTCCACAGGGAGCTGCCCTGCAGGCAGCGCTGCCGCTCAGGGTGTGCCCGTGGGCCCCTGCCCAGAGTCCTGGCCCACGGCCAGGCCGTGCCCGTTGCGCTCGGGCAGGAGCTGGAAGGTGAAGAACTGGCACTGCTGCCTCTGCCCGCCGCCCTGGCGAGCCGGGCTGAGCAGGGAGCTGCAGTTACCGCACTCCTGCAGCGAGCACAGCTCCAGCTGCGGCTGGCTGATCCTGCTCACGTAGCCGGGGCTGGGCGATGCCGAGGATAAAGTCCTCTGGCTGCCGCTCAGGAAGCTCCCGCTGTCTTCCAGGGAATCTCTCCTGGCGTGTTCGTAGGAGCAGCGGTTCCAGTTTCTGTAGCTGTAGGGCCACCAGCCCAGCTGCTTGCGCCGGTGGCACTGGCATCTCAGGATCTGGATAAAAGCCCTCTTGAACTCCTTGCTGGAGCAGGGGTAGATGATGGGATTCAAGCAGCTGTTGAAGTAGCCAAGCCAAAAAATCACCTTGAAGATCGTTTCAGGGGGCTTCAGAGCCGAAAACAGGGATCCTGTCCAGGGGAAACAAGCAGAGAATATCTGAGATAAGAGGTTTGTCTGCCTTTAGGGAGGGAACACGCCCAATTTGTGTTTTAAAACTCTTTTATACACGTAGCTTTCAGTGTCGTTCTTCTGGTACTGAAATGTTCTTTTTAAAGCTAATAAGGAAGTGTTTCCCATCTGAAAGCTAAAGGAGCACATCACTGATTAAAAGATTAAAAAATAAGAAGCAGTCCTTGTGTTTATAGGTCCACACCTGCTGCAGGAACATCTCCTGATCCCAGGGACAGGGAAGGAACCTTTTCCTCTGGAGGGTTTTGGGTTTGCTGGGCTGTGAAATCAGCTGAGTCAGTGGTGGCTGTCAGGATGCCATGGAGGGGCGGGATGTGATTCTGGGCTCTGTTCCCATCTCCCAGCCACGCAGAGGTCGTGCCTGGGGCCTCAGAGCTATGCAAGAACACTTCCTCTGCTCCTGGGTAACAGCTCTGGGGTGCCAGCACAGCCAGCACAGTGTGTGTGGTGCCAGGGCTGGGCTGCACGCCCTGCACCAAGGCTCCTGTGGCTCCACATCCCAGATTTTATCCTGGCTGAGTTTGGGAATGGTGCCAGCTCAGGCTCTGCCCTGGAGCTGAGGAACTCAGGATTAAATGGAGAGTTTAAAGGGATTTCCTCATGACTGGTGCACTTTAGGGTTTTACAGGACTCCTGTAAGGTGAGCCCCTGTCCCCCAGGGCTGTGCTGCTGGCAATGATCTGCAGGGTTTGGCCAGAACCTTTTCTGTGCAGCTCCTGCAGCTGCTGCAGCTGCTGCAGCTCCTGCAGATCCTGCAGATCCTGCAGATCCTGCCTCTGTCCTGATGGATGCTGCAGGAATTACAGAGCACAACATGTCAAACATCAGAGAAAACAAAAAATGCATTTGAAAAATTTCCAGCATACAGCAAATCAATGCAGCTCCCAAAACTGTGTCTCCTGAACGTCTCAGGTGAGAGATCCACTGATAATTCCTGTGATTCCATGGAATGAGCCTTTACATTCCTATAAAGGGAAAACTGATCCAAGTTTATAACTGCAGTCCAGATGAGGAGGATGCTACCAAAACTTCCCCATGCTCAGCTGCAAAACCTTTGCAGTGTTTATTTTGTAGCTGATAATTGCTAATCTCTCCCTTCAGTTTAGGGGAAAGAGAAGCTCTGTGGCTTTACAAAACAACTACAAAGCATCATAAGGTACAAGGAACTTCTTGGAGCTTATACTGAAAAATTTCTTAAATTGTTTTCTGGAATTCCTTTAAAATATAAATTTTTAGCTCTTAAAGTCCAGCAAACCTCATGAAGTGGCTCAGGAATCTCTATTTTTTCTCAGGTGTAAATTTGAATCCATGGTGGTGGATTGAAAGGTCTGCCTTTCTCTGATACTGTAACAGCTGAAAATCTATATGACATTCCTCTACCAAAGTGAAATATTTTTAGGCAAGTTAAATGTGGAGAGAGAAAGTGCTATAAATAAATAAAAAACTAAGGAATTTTACAGGCCAGATGAAATGAGTGAAAGTCTAGAGAGAAGAACTGGGAACCAATGTGGATAAACAAGCTGTGCTTCTTTAATCTGTATCACACATGAACTTACTCCTGAATTTCTCAGTTTCAAAACTTTTCTATTATTGTAACTAAATGCTGATCTTTAATTTTTATTTTTTATTTTTTAAAAAAATTAACCAAAATACCTTTTATTTAGCTGCATTAACCTGTCAGGAGAAGACAAGCGTGGGATATTTTGATACCTTGATAAAATGCTAAAGCAAAGCCTGCTGGACACACTGGAACACCAGAGTGATATTTCCTGCTCTAATCTCCAATCCCTCCCCTACTGCAGCCTGATAAAGAGGTTAAATATTGCCCTGTGCTGATTTAAATGGCTCTTTAAAATGCCAGGAGAATTTGCATGTGGTTCTCTCCTCAGTGATTTATTCATGGTGGGGTGGCCAGAGGGATTTCCTTACTCCAGTGATTGCTCTCCTGGCGTTCCATGTTTAACAGCCTCACTCCAAGGGATGTGTATTTTCTGCTCATTTTTATTTCTTGGCACTAACCCTGTGATTTATTAATCACAGCACCACGATCTCCCTCTCACTGCACCACTGACACCAACGAGACTTTTGCGAGGAATGGAGCACAGGAAATATTTCAGAAAATCAGCTGGATCAGTTTGGAGGGATCAGTTTTTTGCCCACAGGGCCCAGGATTGATGGAGCTGTTGAGTTTGGAGATACACTGAGCAAGAATCATAAAAAGAAATTAAGAAGTATTTTATTTAGGAAGAACTAGTTTCATTTAGGCTCTGACTGGTTCTTTATAATGAATGCTTATTACAGAGAAAGTCAGTCAAGTCTCCTCAATGAAATTAGGGAACTGTGGGAAACAATTTGCCATATTAATTCTTTTCACATATTCTGCAGAATATGGAGGCAGAGCATCACCGAGACATTAAAATTCAGAGTCCACTGGAGTCAGGCAACTCCTTGAAACCCTTTGAAAATGCTCATAAGGACTTCAGTGGACCTGGGAAGAGTCCTTAAAATATCAGTGGGCAGCAGGAAAATCTTCTGGAATGATTTAATTGTTGTACTCTGAGTTCTGAGAGAGGGAAAACAGGAAACTTCACCAACATCAACTCCCATCTCCATCTGTCCCCCAGGAATCAGCTTGTGCAGAAATGAGCATTGCTGTGCAAGGAATCTGCTCTATGATGGAACTTTTCCCTGGGAAATGGTTGATCAGACCTGTGCTGTGACTAGCACGAGACTTTCCAGGCTGGGAACCTCCGTGATTCCTGCAGGAGCCTCAACTCCTGGAAGCTGCTGATGGCTGAGTTACATCCCCTGTGTGCACAGCCAGTAAAATCCTCCCTGCAGGAGCAATAATTTGCCCCTGAGCAGAGTTGTTGTGAGTTTAGAATGTGCTGAAAGGATGTGGTTGCCTTTTGTTTAAGCTTTCTGCAGCCCTTCGCACCACAGGCTCAGCCAAGCCAGCGTGCCAAGGTTTTAGAGCTAATTGGATTTCTACAGCTCCTGATTTCTTCTCTTCCAGCATCCAGTGTTTGTTTACATTCCCCTGGACTTATTTAATATAGGAAAAAAGCCCCACACAGTAGATGTTTACAAACAGTAGATGATGAAGTGGAGAGGATGGTTATAAAACTAAGGGTTGGTCAAGCTGGGAGGCACTGCAGGCTGCTGGAGGAGAGGATTAGGATAACAGGGAAAACAGCTGGAAAACAGTGAAAAATGATGTAGAGAAACAGGGAGAGCATCCAAAATAAGCAGAATCAAACTCAATAAGGAAAATGAAAGGAAAACTGGCTAAATTATAAGTAACAATGAGAAGCATACAAATCTGATGGGGTTCCAAGTCTGGCAGTTGCCATTCTCCAGTGCAGTGAGAGGTGCATTATGGATATCCTGGAGTCATGGAGTGTTTTGGTTTAAAGGGACCTTAAAGCCCATCCAGTTACACTCCCTGCCATGGGCAGGGACACCTTCCACCATCCCAGGTTGATCAGAGCTCCTGATTGTGAGGAATTTATGTCCCAGGACTGACAACCTGTAGCAGATGCCTTGTATTTCAGATGAACAAATCACTGCAATGAGAACAGCATGAACTTCATTCACAATGACTCAGATTTGAGAGCTTTTGAAATGCTCCAGAAATAGAAACTTATCTGGAGTGGCCAAAATAAAACCAGGACTTCAAGGAGTACAGATAGGCGTGGGGTCTTTTCCTAAACCCCAGAGCTGCTACACCTCCTTGCATTTCCAAGCAATTGCAAGGCACAGCAGCTACATTTGATTTCTGAAAGGACAGTGCTTTGTATTTAAACACAGAATTACTGCCCTGGGCACCACTTCTCAGCCCAGCCCAGCTCTGTGACTTCCAACACTGAGAGAACTCACCTGTGTTTAAACTCTGCTGCCCTCAGACTAATATGATAAAACCAAGATCAGTTTTGGTCAGAATCTTGTTCAGTGTCTAAAGCTGACAGTGCATAGGGACACAAACACAGCATTATTGTTGTTATTGTTTAGTCCAAAAGAGTCACAGACTCCAGCAGCTCCTGACTAGACAGCACAAGAGCCAAGATTATCCTTCTTTTGCAAAGGATTAGCTGATTAAGGGAGTCTAGGAAAGCTAATCTGAGTCTGCTGACATTTCATTTATTGTCCTTAAATATCTGCAATTACTGAACACGCTCTGGTGTTTTCTCTCCTTCTTGCTTCTGCCTGACAGCTGAGCCAATCTGTCTTGGCCATAGGAAAAGCTCCAGCATGGAGCTGAACACTGCTACAGAGGTGCTGGATGAATTTCCAGCGCAGGTTTTCTCTCTTGTCCCCCAGGGATGGATGCTTATTGCTTTCCAGTTCCTAGGGCTCACCTGCAAGCCCATCAAAACAGCTCCAAATCTTGCAGTGGGTCATGCAGGATTGTTTTAGTAAAGATGTAAAGAAAAACCTCCTGGCTCTTTGGTCCCGGCAGTATTTCACCTGAAGACCCCGAGCTCTGGCCCCAGGTGCTTTAGGGCCACCTGGAATTGTGTTGCTTTGCTCAGGGCTGTTGTGTGCCCTCCAGCCTGAGCAGTTGCTCTGGTGTTTGCAAACCCCTCTGGGGTAAGGACCTCACCTCCAGCTGCCCTGCTAAAAGCAACATCTCCCCTGACACTCTCCCTTCCCTCCTGCCTTTGATTTTGAGAGTTGTGAGATTTCCTCTCACTGCCCAGTGGCTCAGACCTGATTTTTTTCCCTTGGATCTCTCTGACACAGGAGCTGCTGCCATCCCTGAAGACTCAACACTGATTTCTCTGTATTTTTTTTTTCTGCATTGTTGGTGTATTTGTTTCTGTGACACTGACCACTGTAGGATTTCCCTTTGCTCCTTTGACAAACAAATCCAAAGCCTGCAGAGGAATTACCCAGGAATTTGCGCAGCTTCCCCTGCTTTGATAACAACTTTGTCCTAAACCCCAGACATCTGCAAATGACTGGAAATTGATACCCTTTGCAAAGCAAAGGCTTAAACCAGGGCTTAAGGGAGGTTATTTCAGTAGGAAAATGAATCATCCCAAAATAATCTGGTGCTCCCCACGTGCCAAAACCCTCAGTGCTGCTCAGTGAATGCCCTCAGCATGTTTAATTGTCCAGTTCCTGCTGTCTCCTGCCAGCTGAACTTTGCCAAGGATTGACCTGCCAGATTGCCACATCTCAGGGATTTATCTGAAATCTGTAATTATTAACTCGAGGTCACCAATTGGAGAGAGCTGGACTGGTCAGGGAGAGGAAGAGGAGGCAAATGAGGTGAAGATAAGCCAGGCCTAAAGCTCTGCAGAGAGCAGAGCCCGGTGGCACTGACAGCACCAGACCTAAAGCCTGGAAGGTTTCCCATGGAAACCAAGGGGTTTAATTTGGAATTCTCAGAGGTTGTCCTGATGTAACAAAAATCTACATTCTGCACTTAAATAACATTTTATTTTAAGAATAATTTTGTGTTGGCTAACCTACAACATGCAGAATATTTGATGTTATTTTTTATAACTTATAGAGAGATTACAAAAGCTTAATCCATAGTGAAGGTCCCACCACGTGTATCTTCATCCTGGGGCTCTTGGCACCTTCTCCCACTGCTGGTTAAGTTCTGAGAGTTTTATTTTTCTTCAGTGGATGGACCCCAGGATTTGTGGGAGCAGAGGGATTTAGGCTCTGAACTGAGCAGTGCATCCTGCTCTGGTCTCCACTGGAATTATGCAGCAGGCTGGGGAAGTGCCCTGGTGAAGTGACTGGTGAATTTTCCCTCTGGGAATGTCTGGGAGAAGACTGGGAATTCTGCTCTGATGTATCAATTTACAGGGGTAAATAATATACAATCCTTCATTTTGTATTCATTTTTTAAACAAAGGTATTGTCATAAAATTGGACACTCCATCGCTGAAAGGAGTTTTAATGAGTGCAGTTCTGCAGGGCTCTAGCCTTTAAATAAAAAGAATCTCTTTTACTCATCATTTATCACCAGTGAATATTTAATGCAGTCCTACTGCCTAAGGAAGAATTTGTATGAAAAGGATGAAAAGAAACATTTATTTTAAAAAAACAAGATATTTACTCCTCAAAGCTGAGTCACTGAATTTATGGCCCAAGAAGTTGTCTCAAAGACACGAATGTCTTTAGTTTATTTTTTATGTTGAATCACAAATAATTTTGAGTGGCAGGGGGACTGTTTGCACAGGCAGGGAGCTTTTATAAATGTGCAGCCAGGATGTTCTGCAGCTCCACTGCTGTCTGGAAAGAATATCCAATACAGGAAGAACCCAGATTTCTCACAGGATTCTCTCTGATCCCAGTTCTGCATCCCCAGGTGCTGAAGCCCAGCTCAGAGCTCCAGAGCTGACTGGGGGAAATTCAGTGCTGAGAATTTAATGCAGCTCAGTGCCTGTGCTGGCAAGGCTGGAATTCCAAGCTGCACTGGACACAGAGCTTTCCTTGGGATTTTTGCTTGAAAATCGCTCTGGAAGTGTTGCTATCATTTCTTTCCATTTTTCCAAGCAATCTGCCTGCTTTTAGCACCACAGCTGTTCCCAGGGCATCGCTGCCACCTGATGGAGTAACTCTGGGCTGGAATATCAAACGAGGAGCTGAGGAATAAATTGAAATGCCAGACTGGAAGAAGAATAATTTTGCCTGGGAAACTCGTGGAACTGCTGAGAATACCAAGGAAACTCTGCTACATCTAAGAAGATTTGTTCAGACCTGGGGCTGCGGTGCCGCAGAAATAACATTTACCAGCTTGGCAAATGTTTTGTGGTTGGATCCACAGCAATCCAGAGCTGCTTTGCCAACACCCTCCTGCAGAGTCATGGAATTACTGAGAGAAACAAGGAGCAGAGAAATAGAAATAGAAATAGCCACGATGCAGATGTGAGGGTGTGATTTGGGTTACTGGGGCAAACAGAAGGTGTGAGAAGGAGAAGCTGAGGAGGAAGCCTGTCCTTGCAGGGAGGGGAGGTGTCCCAGCTGGACAGCCCAGGAACCAATGGAGAGCTTGGAAAACATCAGCACCTTTTGGATTCTACATTTCCCTATCCCAGGAACTGATTTCATACCACTGGGTGCTCTTTAAAGGGTTTTTAATAGCATTTCACTGAATTCTGTGCCTTCAAGACACAAAGCAAAAGATTCCTGCTATGAAGAGTGCAGCTCACAGCTCCTTAGGAATTCTGCAGTTGAGAGCAGCTGCATTGTGCATGTCAGGGAAAGGACTTTTCCCACCTGTCCTAGTGAGCAATGCTTGAGTCATGCCTGACATCCCTAATTGACTCTGCACTGATACACAGAGATAAAAATACAGGGGGTTGGACAGTGCTGGATCATAAATTTGAGAAGAAAAATCAGGGACAAGGAATAAATCCAGCCTATTCCTAGTCAGCAGAACAAAGGGAATATACCCTCAGTGGAAATGCATTTGGATCCAGTATGGGATGCTGTGGATACCCTCTGCCCCCCTGCTTTAGCCAGAGGGTTTCTGACAGGAATGGGATCCAGCAGAATTTATGACACTGCCAAGAGCTCGTCCCTGCAGCTCCTCCTGCCCTCGGCTCTGGGGTGCCAAGGGCCCCACACTGGGGCTGTTGGGGTCACAGCACTGGGCTGGGGTCCCCAGATCTGGGTTTGTCCCCAGCCCTGGGTTTGTCCCCAGATTTTGTTTGTCCCCAGCCCTGGGTTTGTCCCCAGCCCCAGTGCCAGCCCCGGTGCTGTGCTGGAGGCTCCAGCCTGTCACCCACTGCTGCCTTTGCACAATTTATACAGGAGATAAAATCATATCCTGGCAAGCAATAAATTCTCCCTCAGGTGGTTCAGCAGGCACTCACTAAACCTCCCAGAGAGCCCAGGGGATCTGAAATAACCTCTCAAAGGGAAAACTGTCACTTTTATGGAAGCTGGTTGGTGTCTCCCTTTGCTCCTGCCCTGTGTCCGTGTTTTTGCTGGGCTGCTCCACATCTGAGCTGGCTGAGGGGTGTCAGTCCTGGCTCCTGCCACCCCCACACACAAGCTGCTGTGTTCACAGCTGCTTTTATCCTCCAATAATTCAAAATCAAAGAGGGAATCTGCTTTATCAGGGGATCATGACCTACTGGCTACAAATCTGGTACTGCTACATATGGTGGAAATACATTTCTATCCCCAGCTGGGTGTTTTTGATTGTTTTATATTTATTAACTTCTTTTAAGAGCCAGCACAGGGACTTAAACTTCAGTAGGCAAAGAGAGCTTTACTCACTGTTTTCCTTCTGTCTGGAATTTTTCACATCCTTACCATGACCTTTATGCAAGTGTTGAGTCATAAAGATTTTTAAATTCTATATAATAAGCTAGAAATGACAAAGTTGCCCTGCAGTAGGTGAAGCAGTAAAGATTCTAAATTATATTACACAGAAATTACAGTTTTATAACACTTCACCAGGACCAGGCTGCTGAACTCAGTTTAGTTTTCTACAACAATCTCTAAAAATACTCGCTTACCACTCAATCAGAAATGTTTTGGTTGGGTAACTAAGTAAACACAAATACAGAACATTAATAAAGGCTTTTTCTCCCTATTCTTTATCCACCTCTTTCCATAATTAGGCTGCCAGATCGTCTCAGAGAAATTAATTTTGGACAGATATTTCTGAGAGCTCAGTAATTGAGTATCTTGAGATACTCCCCTTCAGAGGTGTTAATATTAATAACAATACAAGCACATTTCACACAACTTCAGGGACACTGAGCGATGTGTTAAGGCTATGTCAACACTTGAACAATATTTTAAAGTTGAAAGTGAACAAAGTGGCTGCCAAAAGCTCCCACGGCAGCGTCCCAAACGCCTGAATTAAGAGCTGCTGACACCAACGAGCACCTTCCTTGGGGGTCTGTGGGATCTCCTTTGGTTTGGGGATTTGATCACTAATATTTGAACCCAGAACTAGAACTTTTTGGCTTCCCAAAGCTCAGGGGAGTTTTGCTCTTCTCAATTAACTGAGTTCATTTCCAGTCTGAGCACCTTAAAATTCCCAAATCCTCCTGTGTTATATCCCAAATCCCCAACACTGCAGTGCTGCAGCTCTTGGTCTCATCTAGGATTTGGGGTAAAGCATTCTGGTAATGGTTCTGACACCTAATTCCATTCAAATGAACAACACAAAGGGGATTTAAGACATGAACCCTGGAGATGTTGTCCTCCTGGGGACTCTGGGTGAGCAGCTTTGTGAAGCTGCACGCTGCCCAAAGTTCCAGTGTGACTCTTTGCTGATCAGGAGTTCCCTTCCTTTCATTCCCTTCCTTTCATCTGCTCCCTGCAGCTCTCCCAACAGTATCTCCTTCTCATCCGATTCCTTCCCATGATATTTCTGTAGGATCCAACAAAGCCATCCCAACCCCTGCCCTCACAGTCCCCCGGTTCCCAACTCACCCAGGGGCAGGACAATGAAGAAGGGGAGCCAGCACAGGATAAACATGCCAACCACAATTCCCAACGTCTTGGCCGCCTTCTTTTCTCTGGAGAATTTTAGAAGTTTGAAAGCTAAGGAGTTCCTGGGATTGTGACCCTTGGATTTGGTGTTGTTTAAGGAGTCCTCGTGCTTGTAATGAATCCGTAAGGTCAGCTCCTTGGAGTTGGACATTTCCTTCATCACCCCGGCTTCCAGGTTCCTGGTAGTCCTTTTGGCCACGATGTAGACCCGGCAGTACATGACGAGGATGACGATTAAAGGGATGTAAAAGGAGCCCAGGGAGGAGAAGAGAGCATAGAAGGGCTCCTCGGTGATCCGGCACTCCCTGTCGTCCTGCGGGGCCGGCTCCTTCCAGCCCAGCAGAGGCCCGATGGAAATCACCATGGACAGGACCCAGACAGCCAGGAGAGCTAAAATCGCCCTTCTCCTGGTGACCAGCGTGGGGTACTGCAGGGAATAGCGGACCCCGATGTATCTGTCGATGGAAATCGCACACAGGCTCAAAATAGAGGCTGTGCAGCACAGCACATCCACTGCTGCCCAAATGTCACAGAATATCCTCCCCAAAACCCAGTAGCCAAGCACTTCCAGCGTGGCAGAGAACGGCAGGACGGTGAAACTCAGCAGCAGGTCTGCTATGGCCAGGTTAATGATGAAATAGTTCGTAGGGATTCTTAAATGTCTGTTGCAAGCCACTGAGAGAATCACCAGGATATTACCGATGATAGCAAAGAGAATAAAGGCACCGAGGATCAGCCCCACGATGATCGCCCTGCTGGTGGCCAAGGCAGGTGAATCCAGGTTGCTTCCCGTCTCGTTGGAGTTGTTTGCAGAAAAATTGCCGTAATTTAGCTCAGAGCCTTTGAAATATCCCGGTATCGATGTATTGGATTTATCGCCAAGGTAGGTATTCATCTTAAAAATCATCCTCCATAGCAAGCTGGGGTTGCGTCCCTGGGCGAGTCAGCTCAAAGTCATCTCCGGACGGGAGAAGTGGCCGCAGAGCCGCGGGCAGAGCGGGCAGGAGCATTCACGGTCCCGGGGAGCCGCAGCCCCAGCGCCGAGAGCCGGGCCGGGCCCGCCGGGGCAGCCGGAACCGGCACCGGCACCGGCGGGAGGCTCCGCGCTGCTCCATCCCCGAGCACCCAGCACCCAGCAGCGAGCGGCAGCGGCAGAGATCCCGCCCGAGCCGGGGGAGCTGCGCTGCTGCCGTGCCTGACACGCGGGGCGGGCTCACAGACCGACACCGAGCGCCACGGAGGCGGAGGGACAGAGGGACAGAGGGACAGAGGGACAGAGGGACAGAGGGACAGAGGGACAGAGGGACAGAGGGACAGAGGGACAGGGGGACAGCGGGGCAGAGGGACAGGGGGATAGAGAGACAGAGGGACAGGGGGACAGAGGGACAGGGGGACAGAGGGACAGAGAGAGGGACAGAGGGATAGAGGGACAGAGGGACTGAGGGACAGCGGAACAGAGGGACAGAGAGAGAGACAGAGGGAGAGAGAGAGGGACAGATGGACAGAGAGAGGGACAGAGGGACAGAGGGACAGAGAGAGGGACAGAGGGATGACCCCGAGTCCCTGCGGGGCCGGGGGCAGTGGCGGTGAGGGGACAGTGCAGGGACCGTGCGGTGTCTGTCAGTGGCGGTGCTGTGACAGTGCAGTGGCGGTGCAGGGACAGGAGTGGGGACAGCAGAGGGGACAGCAGTGGGGACAGCAGAGGGGACAGCAGAGGGACAGGAGCGGGGACAGCAGAGGGGACAGCAGAGGGGACAGGAGTGGGGACAGGAGTGGGGACAGCAGAGGGACAGGAGTGGGGACAGGAGTGGGGACAGCAGTGGGGACAGCAGAGGGGACAGCAGTGGGGACAGCAGTGGGGACAGCAGAGGGGACAGCAGTGGGGACAGCAGTGAGGGGACAGCACTAGAGGGCAATGCCGGCCAGGTGACACCAGGGGAACATCGCGATCTTAACTCAGCGTTTGCCACAGGAACCTGCAGTGCAAACCTGTAAAAATCTGCATTATCTGAGAAAAAAAATCCTTGGTGGGACGGGGTGAAAAAAGCAGTTTTGGGACAAAATGATCTGTCACCATTTTGCCCGTTAAGGAAATATATTGGAGTTTATTTTGTGAGTCACATATCATTTTAGAGAGTTAATCATCTCATAAGGACAAATAGCTTGGTTCCAAAAATCCCTGGCTTATTTGTACTGTTCATTATTCAGTATTACTATTCAATATTCAATGATGGCATAGAGTTTGCTTCTAATTAAGAATCTGCTAATAAAATAAAATTGTAACTGATCAGCAAAATCTTGACGCTGTTCTGTACTCCTGCACTGGGCACATCTGTGGCTCCATCTCCTCTTTTCCACCTCTGTAACTTTTCCAAGCAGAGTTTATTGTGAATCCCACCCACAGCCCAAGGGAGGGCAGAGACAAGCATTTACTTTAAGAAATATTTTACTTTCACTACTCTTGATGCTGAAGTATCTCCCTGAGCCTTTGCTCAGGGCTCTGAGGTCACTGATGTTGTTAACTCATCGTAGCTCTGGGGAGAGTCATCCCCTTACAGTAGCCTATAAAGCAAAATATAAGTAACAACTGATTTATTTTGTAGATAACAGCCCTTAATGTTGAAATCAGTGGTGCCTTGGTTTCTTCATCTTATGAAGCTTTGGGGAGAAATCTCAGATCTTTAGAGCTCAGTGCCATTAAAAACAACAAGTGAGAGATTTGCTGAACATAAAACTGCCAAACTCCTGTTCTCAACTTTCTGTCAGCAGATTACGTCCCCCAGCTGTTGTCTGCTGTACTCTGGGTTACTCTATATTGATTTTCCCGTTACAAAATGTACCGTGTTTAAAATAAAAGCTTCATATTTAATAAGGCAGCTATGGCTGGGAGCTGCAGCTGGCTGCTGGCTTTGAGGACAAACTCTGTAAACCAAAGCTGAATTTGTCAGGGAGTGCATGGCAGATGTTGCCGTGGCCCTTCCCAGCAGCAGGGCTGTGGCAAAGCTTTGCTGTTCAGAAAATTCCCTTTGAAACGTTCACAAGAATGACGGGATAATGTCATGGAGTCACTGAAGGGAAGAGGAACAAACACGGGATTTATGAGCTTCACCTCAGCCTTCCTGCCCTGTCAGCGGCAGAGATTCCAGTGCTGCTAAAGGCAGGCAGCAGCTGGCACTTGGGACGTTCATCCTTCACATTTCCAGCTCCTGCAGGGCTCCACTCCTGGTTCTGTTGGCGATTTCTGACTTTGTTTCTCTGCCTTGTCTGTGAATTCCTCAGGCCGGGGGCTCTGGCCTGGTCCCACCCTCAGGGGTAGCGCAGAGGGCACGGAGCCACCGCATCCTCCCTCTCCTGGGGACTGAGCTACTCTGATTAAAAATAGTTTGATTAGATCATTAGGTCCCGACATAACCCTGTTACAGCCCTTGGCACGTCAGAAAATGTGATCACTGCAGAATGTTGAGGGGTTGGATAAGAAAAGCTCTGCGAGGGTGTGAAGTGCTCCGCTCTGGTTTTCAGCTGGCGCCGTGTGGGACGTGCCCAGCCTGCCAAGGGTGACAGAGTGGCCCGAAGCTGCCTTTGGGCACACTCCAGACAGAATTTGTAGTCCCAGATCTTTCTACAGCCCTTCAGCAGCCACTTCCAGGAGTCAGCTGGCTCCAGGACACGGTGCCCTCAGCAGAGGGAAGGGAGCGGATCCCCACCGGCCGTGCTTGGACAAAATCATTTACGGAGTACTGGGATCAAACTGCTTCCCTTCCTGGTGCTGCTTTCTGTGCCCCTCTGGAGGAAAGGACAGACACAAAAATCCCTTCCAGGGCTCAAAGGAAGGCAAAGCTGAGGCTGATCTTCCCCAGCCCCTGGAGGAGCCGGAGTGCTCTCACAGCCCTGTGCAGAAACAAAGCGGCCGGATAATCCCGAGCTGATGAATGCTCACGAATTGCTCTGAGATCTTCAGCAGCAGGTGCTGGGAGAGAAGGAAATGTATTGAAACTCAGACACCAGCATTAACTCTTTACCTGCCTGGAGGTGAGGGATGGAACAGGCGCTGTGAGAAAAAGAAATTCTATTTTTCTGCCAGGGTTGAGGTGGTGCTTGGAGCCAGTCAGACACCTGCTCAGGGAAGTGCAGCCAGGATTCACGGCAGAGCTCCTTTCATCCAGATGAATTCACAGTTTTCAATGAAAAAGTGAATTTAATAGCCTGAAGATTCTAGTCAATTATACTTCAATCATGCTCCCAGAGTCTCCATTGAAAGGGAGCCCTTGAGCACTCAGCTTTGTGAGGGACTGTGCTCCTTTTCCTCATTTGCAGAGGGATGTTAAAATACAGGCTGGAATTGGATCTGATCCTGACACTCAGCAGAAACACTCCCAGAGCACCTTTGCAACGCTGCTCCGAATTGGGTGTGGGGGCACGAGATATTTAAATATCTCCATATAGTTTTATATAATCCCCCTTGAGTGTTTCCATCTCACTTCTCTGCTGTTTTCTCTGATATTGAAGCATTACTGAGAAGTGGAGTGGGGAGCTGGGCTTGGGGAAGGTTTTTGGTGTGATTGTGGGTGGGTATTTCGATTCCTGTGATGAAGAATTGTATCTGCAGCTCTCAGAACATGGGAGAGTTTGGCTCTAGATTTTGTTCAGAACAGAGCTTCTCTGTAGGGAGCTCCTTAAAACTGTATCGGTAAAAAGATGAAGTTTGTCTGCTTTTGATATGAACTTCAGTGTTAGCTACAGAGCTGCACTTAATTATTGCTTGCTTTATTAATTTCAGTGGAAAATGTTGGTCCTGTATCTTTGCAGAGTCGGTACAAGGCTCCATCCTGAAGTGTTTCTTTTGGAAATCACTAAAAACCACAGACAGTGTCATCCACGAAATGTATTTCCTTCATTTCCATTCCTTCTGATGGGCAGGACTTTGTCCTTCATGGAAAACCTCTTTGCCTCATCCAGAATTATAAAAACTTCCCACAGACATTGGAAATACACTGGATTATGTTTCCTTAATTTCGTGATTAACTAGGAACCCATTTCCTTGGAACACAGAAACCCTGAACCCCAGGGAAGGGAATTTCCATGATGAGAAGAGAAAAAAATACATTTAAAATGCTAATTTGCAGTTGTCCAATGGTGATATTTAAAGCCTTGTGGGTTTATTTTCAGAGTAAGGGAAATATCTCCGAGGTTTGTATTAACAGCCAAGGTTATTAGCCTGAACTTGCCAAAACAGGATTGCATACACTTGCAATTTGGAATAATCTTTTTTCCTGTAGTTATACAGTGTTTGTCATTTTTATGTAAATAGGATTTCAAGAGCATTTTTCTGGTAAAATTTACTAAAACACAATTATTTTCAGGCTGTCACTGGCTCTTAAATCCCCTCCCAGATGTAGATTTTTCCCATTGCCCACACTAAACCATGTTTTATCTCACTGTGCATTTCTGTCAGAGCTGTGCTGGGGACTCCCAGCATTTATCAATAATTGAGCAGTTATTGAGAGAGGCCTTATCTCGGAGACTTTGTGAGGGTGGTGCCAGCAATGGACTCTGGTAGGAAATGGTAGGAAAATCAGTGTTTGGAACAAGTCAGTCTCTGCCTCAAGGAGAGAGGGAAGAGCAGGAGCAGGGCAGGTCCTGCCTGTCCTTTGCACCTTAAATTGGCACCTCCTGGCCAGGAGCTGGTGCAAATCCCTCCCAAAGCTCTGCCTAAGTGCCCTGAGCAAAGAGGATTTCTGCCTGATCCCACCTGGAGATGATCCAAACCCAGAGAACTCTTGGCCTCTGCAATCTTTCAGAATTTTAATCCAAATTTCAGGGAATTTAAGGAACCAGGAGAGCTAAAACAATTCAGAAGAGGACACCAGGCTCTCCTGGAAGGATCCTTTCCTTTGCTCCACATTTCAGCTGTTTCAGAACTTTTGGGATAGAATTATAATGGAATAAACTTGAGGATTTAATCTCTCTGTTCTAGAAATTCTGGAAATTTGTATTCCCCCTCCCTAACTCGATAATTACCCAGTCATTCCTTTGCTGAACTCATTGCAGCAAAAATAATAATGCTAAAGGGCAGAATTCCTTGGAGAAGGGTTGCAATGGACAGAAAGCTGCTTTTGGTGCAGGGTTGAAAACATCAGGATAATAAGGAAGCAAAGGACAAAGAGGAGCTCTTTGCTCTACAGGAAGGGAATGAAAAGAAGAACTTTTGGGAAAATAAAGCAAAAAGAACCGGGACAGTGACTTCTGTCAGATCTCCAAATGTGCCAGTCCCTCAAGCTGAAAAATTCAAATTGAGAGGGAATTTTGCACAATCTCAAAGTCTGGAACTTGCTGAGAGAAAAATGTCTCTTTGGTGTCTTTTCTTCGAAGGGAATCTGGACCCTCCTGTTAAGGAGTGAACCAAAATATTCCCTTTTCTCGTTATTAACACTCAGCCTGTGAGCCAGAGCTTGAAGTGCTGCTGCTTCTCCTCCCTCACAGCAGAGTGTGAATGCACAAACACCTCATCACACTTTATGCATTTGTGGTTTCACACTCCTCAGAGCAAATTAAAGAAGCACATGCCACTCCATCTTTTTAGAGATGCGTGCAGCGGAGAAATAAAGGAATTTTTCCTTTTAAATTCAAAATTTAAAGGAATTTTTTAGTGTTACCCAGACTCTCGGTAGCCAGAACACAAACTGCAGGTGGAACTGTGAGATCTTCGAAGAAAATAATTAATTTGGCTTGTATTTTCTGTTAAATGAACACTGAACTCTTCTTTGAATTAATGTTAAATATTCATGAATTTGTTATTTTTCCCATATTTTGTTCTTGTGAGAAGCCATAAAAATCTGTAAGCAGTCTTTATTTCTCCAGAGAAAAATTAGGTGAGAGAAAACATCTGTTTCTCTCTTTTTCCTGTCGAGATTTGGAATAATTATATCAACTATTTAAGCAACTGGGAAGGACCTTGTTCTATTTAATTCTGATTAAATGTGCATTAGGTATGAAATGCCTCGTGCATGGTGTGACAGAGGAGGGCAGTGTAGGGGAGCACTGGGAATGGTTTTATTGGGTGGAATGGATGTGATCCCTGCTGCTCCCCACATTGCTGAGAGGAACTGGGAGATGTGGCTGCTGCTTCTCCACTGGGAGCTCCTCTGGAATTCCAGAGCTGCTGAGGCTGGGAGCAGCTCCTGGGGTCTGAGCTGCTGGGGCTGCCAGGGCTGGCTCCATCACCCACAGCTCTGGATCTGGCATTTCCCACAGGAAAATGGGATCCAGGCACACCAGAGAAGAGCCTTTTCCTAAAAGGTTTCCTGTGACCTCCCGAGTGTCCACTCTGGAATTGTTTGCCAAGAACAAAGCCCAGCGATGCTGCAGATGCTCCAGATCTTTGCCTAACCGAGATAACGAGCAGGATTTTATTGGAATTTACATTATTTTTACACTGCAAGAGATATTCTTGAAAGTGTCAGAAGCCACCATGAGTCAGAAATAAAAGTGAGCTAAAGGCAGCAGCTCTGATCCACCAGGAACTGTTTCCTTTTCAGGGAGTGTTTGCAGAACCATTGCAGGAGCTGTTCCCCAGCAGCCAAGGGTGCCTGTCCTGGATGAAAACCCATCATCTTCCTCACCTGGGGTGCAAGGAGAAAAATGATGAGTAACTGTGTCCAGGAAAATGGCAGAGAAATCCCTGAGAGCTCCGTGAGTGCACGGCCTGTCGGGAATATTGAGGGACAATCCATGGGAGCCCTTTGGAAAAGCTGGATGCACCAATGGATGGAAAGGAGGAGACACTCAGCAGCACCCTCATGGTTTTAGATATTGATTTCTGGTCCCTGTGTTTTTTTTAATGATATAAAATACAAATTTTCAAACAAATAGGAGATTGTCCTTTAGGAATAGTCTGTGGATGAGCTGAGATGTGGGGGGTTGTTTGGATAATTTGTGATTACAGGCAGTGCTTGTGCAGACTTTGTCCATCCCAATTAGCCCATTAGGTTGGTATTTGCTGTAATTAAGAGTGATTTTGGTGATTCTAGCGATTCACATTTCCATCAGGAGCAGCAATCCCAGCAGGCAGCTCCCGGGTCAGTGGTGCCAGATGAAGTCATTGCACTTGTCAGTCACTCTCCTGATGAGAAACTTGCCCTTTTTGGGCAGGAACCACCCAACGGCTCTGGGCCTCAAGGATGTTTGGTTGTGACCAGAAACTGCTCTGGTAGCTGGGTGAAAGAGACCTCACCTTGAAGGTCATCTGAGGAAAGAGATTCCTGACCTACATTTGCCAAGAATCCAGTGCCAGCTCCATTCCTCCCGACCCTTTGGAATGAGCAGGAACATTTTCCCGTGATGAAGATAATGGGAGGAAATATGGATGAGAATGAGTCACTGAAATTCTTGTTCAGAGTGCAATATCCAGCATCCCCAGAGACCTTTATTTATAGCCTGAGCAAACTCGACAGAGTTGCAGGAGGACAAATGAAAGTGTAGGAGAAGCTGAAGTAATGAGTAATGATAACTCCAACAGGCTCTTTCCATCACAAATTAAGTGAGCACATCATGGTAGTAAATCTGCAAAAGAGCTCAGACAGTTTTATCCCTGTGGAGCCCTGAAAGACTTCTTGGAATACACGTTGGAGTAAAGGTTTCATTTATGTTTGCCTCTGGTAGATGTTTAGAATAAAAAATACTACAGATCTGGAGAATACGCAGAATCGTTACCATGGTCTGCATCTCATCCTTGTGTCTGTCCTCAGTGCTGCCCCCTCAGGGTGTGGTTTGCCATAAATGAAATACATTCATATATGAAATAAATTCAGGGACAGCAAATGTTCACAGTTGCAAGAATACAATCAGAGTTAATAGGTCTGTCCCTGTCATCCTGACTGTGACCACAGTCTGCAGCCAGAAAAGAGATCCTGGACTTCTCCAGAGCTGCTGGAGGATGGACAAGCTCCTGCCATGTGTCATTTTTAGTGGGAACAATCTCCTAGGATTGATGTGAGTGATTTGCCTGTGTCTGTACACAGCAGGAAGGCACCACCAAGGTAGCACCACCAAGGTAACAGCAGTCCAGGTGCATGGAGAATATCCCAAATTCCTGCACATTCCCCAGCCTGGCACTGGGATCCCCTCTGCTGCCCCAGCTCTGGCTGTGGTGTGGGACTCAGTGATGCTCCTGAGCATCCTGAGCAGATGGGAACTGCACCCCGAGCTCCTGGGATGGGTTGCTGAGTGAATTCAGGCAAATCATGGCCTCTCCCAGTGCCTGCCTTTCCTGAGGAAATGCTGCTGCCTGTCCTGTAAATAAAACACCTTCAGGCATTCAGCTGGAAAGTAATAAATCAAATATATCTGAACAATATCGATACAGGCTGTGAGCAGCTACAGCACAGTGACAGCCCAGCCTTGCCCCTTCCCACATGCACACAGGAAAAAAATTCTACAGTGAAGAAGTTATAGAAAATGTTTCATGGAGTTTAAACAATATTGTGGCTCGATAGAAACAGAAATTATGAACTGGACATCTCCAAAGTGGTCCTTTTCCTTTGTGTGCACCCAGAGGGTACAACACAGGCTGCTGTGGGCTGGTTTGGTGGCTGAGCCATCCCTCATGCCAAGGGTTATCCTAAGCTGGGACTGCAGCTGATTGATCCCTCGAGCTGCAGGGAAAGGTCAGCCAAAAATGAGAAGCTGAGAGAGGTCCCCACAAAAAGGCTTTTGGGTTTCTGATTGGCAGGGCTGTGAGAGGGAGATGCTGTGATACAGAATACTGGGATGGAGAGGACTTTGGCATCTGCATGGGTCAGGATTTGATCCTCTGGCAGTGTCACCTCCGAGCTGTGCCCATTCCCACTCCCTGCCTCTGCACAGCCCAGCCCGTGGGGTAAACTCCAGGGCTCCTGGGGGAGAAATCCCAGCCCTGGGCCTCCCTGGGAGCTCACTGCTGCTGGGCAGCCAACAAAATCAGACACACTGGGGCTGAAATCATCAGGGACTCACCAAAGCCTGGAGCAGGAGCTGTGGGGCTCAGAGTCAGCACAAACTGAGGTTGTAGAAGGGCTGGTGCCAGAACCACCCTGCCAGTGCCATTCCACCTCTGTCCCTGTCACTGAGCCCTTCCTTCCCTTCCTTCCCAGCCCAGCTTCAGGACATGAGTCCAGGTTTGGGAGAGGCTGGAGCTCTCCAGACATTGTTTCACTGGGTGTTTCACCCAGCCTGAGCTCAGATGGCTCCTGGTGTTTTCCTGTGACTTCAGTGCAGTCCTGGCTGCTTTAACCCCGCCGTGATTTACGTTTGATGAGGAGACTGAGGTTGCAACTCTCAGCTTGAGCGCTGCTATTCCTGCAAATTTCTGCTTCTGATTCATCCCTCTCCTCACTTATTATTCCAACATTTATGGATTGCGTAATGGGCATGATGGGTTTCTACTGAGAGGAGCTCTCAGCAGACTTCCAGCACATATTTTGACAGAGGGATAGATGTTCTGGGTTACATCTAATAGCAATTTAATGAATATTTTATTAAAATAAACTTAGTTAATGTTTTGTGGCTGCGTGGAGCAGTAACTGCCTACAAGTCTGTGGTCAGGAAAGCTTCAAGCTCATGGCAAATTTCCTGTTCCTGGAGTAGGATCTTCTTTCTCATCACCATAAGGCCAGAGGGACACATATGCTGCTAAATGCTTGTTCTACAAGTGAGAATGAGCACAAGATCGTGAGGAAAAACATTTGGTTTCTACTGTTGATCAGTGAAATTTCAGCACGATGAAATCCTGTGCTGCTGCCAAGACAGTGTCTGAGACAAGTGGAAAAGTTTCCAAGCTTTGAGACTTTGAGAAAATTCCACAAATAAAACCCCACATCCCAGTTTTTCGGGGTGCAGGACTGCAGTTGGAGGAGAGGGGCTATTTTTCTTCCTGAGCATGGGTTGGGCATCCAAGTGTCTCCAGCCCACATTAGAGAAGCTTTCCTGCAAACTGATGTATTTTTAAAAGGTTTTCCCACATCTCCCTGGTTTGCACACGAGGTTTGACATTAGCAGGAGGAAAAGCCCTTGTACCTTTCCAGCTCCCAGGCAGTTCTGGTCTGGCTGTGACACTAAAGTAAAACCCCCACAAATTCCCTCAAAGTGACAAAATTAACAGGAGAATATTGGCAGACAGAAGTAGGGGTTCCAAGGAAGAACAGATTAAGGAGGGAAAGGTGGGATGAGTTTTCCCTTTGAGGGATCTGTGTCTCATCTGCAGCTCCAGCAGTCACAGTGGGAGTTTTCACTCTGTCAGAATTATGTGGCAGCAATCACATTTTCTTTTAGCATAAACCTTCATTTCCTTCAATTTTCAAGAATTCCATGTGAAACTCAGGAAAACCAGGTTACTAATTAAGATTTGGAGTCAGCCCTGGGAACAAATGTGTAGCCCAATGAAGTTGTTGGCAGCTGTGATGCAAATCCCCACATTTCTCCAGTTTAGAGGACTGGATTTTAGAGGATTTTCAGCCACAGCATTCCTGTCAGAGGGTGTGGAGTGAAGCTCTGGGCTGTGGGAACCTCCTGGGGTTCTGTGCAAGCAGAGAAGGGGCCAGGAGGGACAGCAAATAATGGGATTCTCCTCTCCAGGGAACAAGAGCTGGAGCAGAGGCTCAGGACAGCGTGGAGAGGATTTCAGCCAAGGTTTGCACATGGAGCACGAGGGAAATGGGAAATGAGGAAGTGCTGGCAAACCCTGGAAGGGAAAAGCAGAGCTTTGGAAAGCTCCAGTGGGGATTAGGAAAGATTTGCCTCAAATTCTCCCCGCTTGAGGAGGCATTTGAGAGTCTGGCACCTGAGGTTGTGGAAAGGCTGGATTTGGGGAAGGGTAAGCCTTGATTCCTTTTGATCTGAGCAGGAAAATTGTCTTAGCAGAACTTCACTGTGTAAAGAATTTTGAGTATTTTTATTAAAGAAATCTTACCATAAAAGTTAGCTTTAATTTTGTCTAGCGTAAAGATAGAAACCAACATCCCCCTTTCTGGAGGAGCCATCCATTTTATTTAATTTCAGAGCAGTTTTACATCCCAGCAACAGGAATTTAATTACTATCTCCTTTTCTAATTAATTTCAATAACTTTAATTATAATTTTCTGCAGCGGTCAATGCTTTGGACACTTCATATAATTATAAGGGATTGCTATGTGATTTTGCATTAATGAATATTCACTGATTAGAAGAACCTCAATATCTCTTATTATTTAAATGTTCCAGAATCAAAGTCAGAGATATCTTAGAACTGGGTTGCAGAGCCATCCTTTCTCAGGTGATTGAAGAAATGAGAAGTTGATGTTGTTTTCCAGCTCCATCTCTGTTGCAGCAGGAGATGGACAGCTCAGTTTTGCTCAGTGGAATGGAAAACATGAAAACAGTAACCCAGAAATTAATTAGAAATGGGCCGAGACACAAGAATGAGCCTTGAATTTTAAACATATTAAATTGGAGGGAACGAGTAGTTCCTATTCATCTTCTGGGTTCAGATAAAGAGGGGGAGGGAAGAGGGCAGGGAGGAGCTGAAGTTTGAGGAGCAGCACTCAGCAGGAGGAGCTTGGCTCAGGCCCCCCGTGTTTATTTGGGAAGAGAAGCAATAATTGATGTTTCTCCAGTTGCACAACTGCTCTGCATCTCTGTTATAAAAACAGGGCAGCACAGAAAAGGTTTTGGTGCTTACAGGTGCATAAATCCACTTTAGGGTAATTCTTGAAGTCCTTTTGCTGCTTTGCTCTTGGTGCTTTGAAGTGACATAAAAATATATTTACAAGGAGCTCTGAAATGGCAAAGGGAGGCTGTGACAGCCTCTGGAAGTGGCTGGGGTTTGTTTTAGTGTGTGGGTTTTATTTATTTTGTTTTAATGGAATGATCCATTGCTTGGGTTTGCTTCTCTCAGTGCCCAGGCTCAGCTCTGTCTCCTGGCTCTTGCACCTTGGTGAAGCCTGGGTTGCTTAAAAGCCAGAAATAAGGAAAAAGAGGTTAAATATGTCAAACTGCAAAGAAGAAGGAAGAGCTCTGGGAAGGGCAGTGAAAACTGAGGTTCTCAGAGATTCCTCCTTAGGAATTGTTTTGGGAATTGTGAAAAAGGTGCTCTCCATCCTGGCCTCCAGAAGCAGGGCTGGAGAAGCAGAGCTGCAGTTTTCTTTTGGGAAATCAGGAGGGAGGTTTGATCCCCTCTCCACAGCACTTTGGTGTTTAATGGTGGTTCCACCAACAAATCTGCTCTGATTGGTGCAAATTGCAAGTGCAAATAGACCTGGCCTAAGTTAGACCTGGTTTTGTACCAAAGAATGCTCTGTGCTACAAGAAAATGTTTATAAATCTGAATTTATTTCCTTGTCTAACCACGAAGGCTTTCTAACAACAGTAAATATTCACTGTGTGGCTCTGAAGAGCTTCCCCAGTGGTTGTTTTTCAGTCACTCAGCAGCTCAGCTGACTCTGATCCCACAGAGAACTTGTTGGCATCTTGTGCTCGAGTTTACAGCTCCCTCATGTCAGTCAGGCTCCAGTTTTTCCAAGTTTTAGTGGAATACCAACAAAATCTGTCTGAAACCGAGTTTGGCACATGCAGTGAAAGGGTGTGAGAACAAGGTTATGTTTTCATGAGAATGAGTGTTCTGTTATGAAGTGGAGATAAATAATGAGGACAAACATTGCATTAAAATAAAAAAAAAAGAAGAATTTAATGAGCTGGAATTGTGGTCAGCCACAGGAAAAGCTTTTTTTTTCCTCTAGGTTTTTTTTAATATTTTATTAATTGCTGGTAAATGAGTACTTGAAAGCATCATCCAAATTTATATCTGATTTCTTGTGTGCAAGTATTGATTCAACATTTGTTGAGTCACACTCTGCACTTTGCTTAAAATAGATTTTAGGTTGATGTGGAAATTTACAGCTAATTCCCAGCCAGAATGGTTGTTCTTTATAAAAAATATTCTGATTATAATTACAGACATGTATTTATACAGCCACGATCCACATTCTTCCTGATGAGCAGGGAGGTGAACATTCCATTCATGGAAACTCAATTATAGCAGCTTTTCCCATTCCATTCTCAAGTGCTTGGTCACAAGAGTTTGCAGGGAAGAGCTGCCCATTCCTGCTTGGATTTCACTTTCTGGGACAGGGAATGTTGGACCTTCAGCTCATCCTGGGATGGTTCTGGCCCAGGAGGTTCTGCCCTTCAGGGTGAGATGCTGGAACTCGTTGCAATTCCAATTTTATGAACAACAAACGCTGTTCTTAAAAGTAAAAACGGAGAAAATGAGAGCCCAGTTTTGGTGTCTCTGAAATGGGAAGGAAATTCCCTCTGGAGAGGTCGGCTCTGGGTTGTGTCACCTCAGGAGGTGTTTGGGATGCAGCATCCAAGGTGTCCTGCTGTCCCTCCTGTCTGATCCCTGCGGAGGAACCTGAGGAGAGCCCCTCAAGCAGAGGCTGTTCCAGAGAGTCCTGGAATCTCCTGAGCTGGGAGGGACCCACAGGATCATCCACTCCCACCCCTGGCCCTGCACAGCCCCAAAATCCCAGCCTGGGCATCTCTGGAGCGCTGTCCAAGCTCTCCTGGAGCTCTGGCAGCCTCGGGGCCGGGACCATTCCCTGGGGAGCCCCCAGCACCGTCTGGGGGAAGAACCTTTCCCAAAATCCAACCCAGGCATTCCCTGGGCCCTGTCCTGTCCCAGGGGGCAGGGAAGGAGCTGCCCCTCGGGAGAAGCTGTTCCCTGTCTCTCTGGAAACATCTCCTGCTCAGAGATTTGCAGCTCCGCTGGGCAGATGCACAACTGGATCCTGGAATGCGACCTCCAGCCCAGCCCTGGCCAGAGAAACTCCTCCAGCTCATCCCCAGAACAATAAAATCCTTGATTTACAGCTCTGAGGAGGAAACAGAGCACGCTCTGGGTTAGTGGAAGCATCTGTGGGACTGGTTTATTTGAGGGAAGGGTTTATGGAGCCTGTTCACGCTTCTGCCTCCTCCCAGCCACCCTCTGGCTCCTGGAGAGGCAGAAATTTGGCACAAACCCAAATTGCACTGCCCAATCACCGCTCTGGGCAGGAAATTCCTTCATCCCAGAGGCTGCCAGGGGTTCTAGCACCAGCTCTCCCTGCAGGATACCAACAGTTCACAAAGCAGGAGCAGAAAACACCAGCACAAACCTGGAGATTGAACACCAGAAGAGAAATTCAAAGCTGTTGAGGAAGGAAATCTGCTCCAGCCACACTGAAATCCTCACTGAACTCACAGCTGGCTCCAAACTGGAGCCCTGGCATGGGGGCAGTGCTGAAATTGCACACTGCAGGCAGGGAAAGGCCATCTCAGCACTGGAGCAAGCTGATCACTTGCTTTTTCAGATAAATATAGATATTTTGTCCAAATTAAGATTTTTCTCATCATTCATGAATTTACAGTATTTGAGCAAAGGGATGGAATGTCCTGCAGTCCTGACAAGGATGCAGTTTCCTAAATAACCCTCTTGATGTGGATGAAATGAACATTTTTTGAGGTTTGGGGTAGCAGGGAATTTATTTGCTTTTTTTAAGGCAATCAAGTCTTTCAATTTCCCTCTTACCAATGCATAGAATATTTCTGTTGGCTTCTCTGCTCTTTCCCCCTTCCAAGCAAGCATTCCACAAAACTTTTCCATATCTTTGGCTGCAGGTAAGGGCTTCCAAATTTGTGTAGGATTTAATTGCAGTAAGCCAGATAATGAACTGATAACGAAATGGAACAGGGAATACACCACGAGCAGGAATTATGATATCATATAATTATGATATTTATGATAACCCAGTATCTTTGTACTGCAAATCTCTATCTCCAATAGACACAGAAATTTACCATGGATGAAGGAAACTCAGCGTTCTTTGGCACAGGGAGATTTTTTTCCTGTTAAAGAAGTGACAGTCTCAGAGGCACAGAGACAAAACAAAGATTTGCAGTGGAAGAGCTGCACTGAACTGAAATTCCTCTGTTCTGTTCATGTTGTTGTGCTCTTCTGCCTTCCCCATCCCTCCCAACTGTCTCCAGTGACACTTTGCAATTCTTTTTTCTGCTCTTTGATTGGTTTTTTGGATTGTTTGAGGCGATTGCTTGAATTCTTTTTTGGCATGTGTTGTTTTTGCTTCTCAGTTAGGTTTATCTGACTTTTTTTGGCTGGTAAGACACTGCTGTTTTCTCCCCAGCTATTTTTGCAATGTCTGCTTCAAAAGAAATACTCTGGGTCTCTGTACCAGGAGCTTTCTCAGCTCCTTTTAGTGACAGAATGGTGCAAAGCAACAATTTTTGAATGACCATGTGACCATCCCAGGAGAACTAAACAGAACAAAATGTCTTAGCAAAAAGAATTTTTTGGAATTTAATCACCAGCTGCACACTGTAGATCAGTGAGTGGCATGTTCTTTTAAGCCACAAAAGTTAATTACAGTCAAAGAGTGGCTCTGCTTCCAGCTGCAGGAATTGGTCTGGAATTAGTGGCTCCTGTCCTGGTGTCCCACTGGTTTTTCCAGAGGCAAAGCACAGTTCAGGGACTGAGCACTTAACAAGAAATGGGAAATGAAATTATAAATTCAAACAAACAAACAAAAAGTGAGACCAAAAGAATCAAATCAAGCAATTATAAAAAAAAGGTGTCTGTGGGCAGATTGTCTGGGAGCAGCCAGAGCTCTCACAGGAGCATTTTACACTTCCTGAACAATGCAAACTGGAAAAGGAGAATATTGCAGTCAGGGACCACAGGAGATGTTAAATATTGACAGGTAAAGCCTGGAGACAAGGAAACCTCCCCAGCTCAGCTCAAACCGAGCCCAGGGGGATCTGTCCCTGCTCCTCTCCTGTGTGCCAGCCCCATCATCCCTCCCAGCCCTCTCCACTGACACTTTGCAATTCCTTTTTCCACCCTTTGGGGTTTTTTGATTGTTTGAGGGGATTATTTGGATCTTTTTTCGAATAGGTGCCATGGAAACCCACCCTTTCCTTATTTGCTTCTGGTCCGATTTGCTGGGAGAATTTGTGGAAATAAGGAACTGTGGAGCTGTGCAGGAGCTCAAGATGTGCTGGTTGTGCCCCTGGGACTGGAGAGAGTCTTCCTCTGCCTGTCCTGCTCCTGATATTCCTTTTGCAAGTGTGTGCCACAGGCTGGTGTTGGGAGAGGCTTTGATCTTGCTCATTTTGGCCAGGCCCTCTGGAGAAGTCCCCATGTCCCTGTCCCAGCTCTGCTCTGTGGCCCTGGACACGTCCCAAGGGCAGGGAGGGTGCCAGGGCCTGGGGAGGGCAGAGGGAGAGGGTTGGGATCAGGATAGGGAGAGGG
>NC_031782.1:1272624-1316507 GCF_001522545.3 Parus major
ATCAGGACAGGGAGAGGGTTGGGATCAGGAGCTTCAGGGGGAGAGGGCTGGGATCAGGATCAGCTTCTTTAAGTTTGGGGTTTCAGCCCCACTCTGCCCCTTGGCTGCTGCCTCCAGAGAAACAAATCCTAAAAAACAGCAACAAACTGAGCAATGTCCTGAAGTCCCTCAAAATGAGGAGGATTAACCAAAAGTGTATGAAATCTCAGTTTCTTCAGATAAATCCTGAGCTTTCAGAGTTTGTATTTAAAGTCATGAGGTCACCACTTATATGCAGTTCCAAGAACACATAACATATTTTTTTCCAACCCAAATCCCTTTTTTGGTATTGCCCTTGTAAATCCTTGACAACTGGAATAACAACAGTATCATTTGGAGTGAGTGACAGCTGGACATAGGGAAGAAGGGAGGGAATATTTCGGTGTCACTGGCATAGAGCAGAGACAAGATGTTCTTTGAGTGAAGCAACTTCTGAGGAGCTGCCTGAGCCCCTGAGCCCCAGCCACCTCCTGCAAGGCAGGGCAAGGCTCTGTTTACAACATAAATTGGTTTTTCAAGTGATGCAAATTGCTTTGGAAGCACTGTTACCTCACACTGTGCAAAAAACCTCCAGCAGTTCTCCCTGGCAGCCTCTCCTTTTCCATCCCAACAAACACAGCCTGTCCTGGGGTTCCTGGGGCTGGTCACACCCAGGGTCACCCTGTGCTCTGGGCTGGCTGTCAGGGGCACAGGTCAGGGCACAGTGAGGATATTGCTGTAAATTTAGAGGGGAGATGAACATCTGGGCATTGCTGGGGCTTTTGTCCTGGGTGCTGTGTGGGAATTCTGGGCACAGATGGATTTATCCAGTGCCTTGTGGTCCCCTGGGTGTCACATCAGCTGCTCTGGTGGTGGCCCAGCTGTGCTGAACCTCCTTGGTGCTCTCTGCTTGCAGAGATGTGCAATTCCAGCAGGTCAAAAAGTGAATTTTTCACGTAGCTCAGCGCTTTTGGTGGGATCTCAGCTGTGCTTCGTGGCTCAGAGACCCTGGAGAGACTCCCTGTCCTGCCAGCGCTCCAGGAACATCATCTCCAGCTGAGACACAAAATCCCCTGTCCAGAGGAACTCATCTGATCCAGTTCTACAAAACTGAGGCAGATTTGGAAAGTGCTGCATTCCCAGTGCCCCCAAATGGAAACTTCCAGACCCAAAGATGCACAGAGGGTTGGCTTTTTTTTGCTCAAGTACACAGAATTATGTGCCCCGTGCCAAAAGCCTGTTCAGAAATTTGGATTTATTATGCATTTTCCAGATTAAATCCAGAAGCTGGTTGATGCCAGATAATGTGAGGTATAAATGGAGAGATTTCTCTCTGAGGCTTCTCTTGTTTGCTATCAGGGAGCAGCAGTTTTCACCCTACCAGGCACAGGAGATAAAGTAAAAAACCACCATTTCCAGCTTGCAAAGGCCCAGCCTGTGTGGAATCAGCTCAATTATTTCAGCTCAGTCTGCAAGGAAAAGCAGTTCCTATCTCAGAATTACAATTACATGGGAACGTGAACTGCAATTTCTCTCCTTATTAATGCAATATAACAACAAAATATGGACAACGACAATGCAGCAGCTCCTGGGGATTTGAAATAACTCTGGGCATGATGGATCTTTAAACATGATCTGGCTTCATTTCATTATTTTAATATCATGCCTTGAACTGGAAATTTGTGAGATTGATCTTATTTGAGAGCACTGATGCAGCATTTAGAGTGAGAA
This sequence comes from Parus major, assembly GCF_001522545.3. Taxonomy (NCBI): domain Eukaryota; kingdom Metazoa; phylum Chordata; class Aves; order Passeriformes; family Paridae; genus Parus; species Parus major. Next base: position 1,274,374 of record NC_031782.1, read on the forward strand.
TACAGAACATTTCACAGGGGGAAATGCTTCTCATAACTTGTGGGTAACTGAGTCCCAAAATCCAGGGACACTTTGTGCTAATTTATTTACATTTGCAATGTATTTACATTATATATTTACATTAACAATACCAAACCCATGCACTGAAAAATGAGTGCAGAACCCAGAAAATTCACAAAATGAACTTAAGGCACAAAACCAACAAAAAAACCCCAATGGAGGATCTTTTTCATTTGGATGTATTTTGAGCTTTAGGGTAAAAGGCTCCTGGTGTTTTAGGAACCTCATGATTTTGGAATCTGATGATAGAAAATTCTGTATTTAAATGTGGGCTGTTGCACTAATCCATTCTGGTCTAATTCCTCCCATCTTCTTTTCTTTCCCAACCACCCTCGTGGTCCATTATGGAGCAGAAGCCCTTTAAATATCCAGATTTACTCCCTGGGAAGGCTCTGCCCTGCCCTGGGGTCACTGTCCCCCTGTGCACCAGGTCCAAACCAGGAATTTTCCTATCAGGAGCACAGGACAAACCCAGAGAAATGATCTGCAGACGTGGATCAAAGGTGGAGGAATAAATCAACTCTAGTTGTGCTTATTGGCAAAGCAGGACTGAGAATATTCCAGATTTTCCAGATTGCTGCCCCAAAACAATCAATGAGAGGGAAAGAACACTCATTTTGAAGGTAAAAAAAAAAAAAAAAGCTGCTGTGTGAGCACAAAGTGAGCTGCAGAAATTCTATTGATTGATCTGATTGTACCTTGAACTGTTTGCAGAAGTGCAGGGTAAGAATCTCAAATATGAGCACTTTCCATGGAAATGCCTGTGCAAATTGAGAATTTTGAAATATTTATTGTGGTTTGAATTGATTTTTAAAGATGCTAAGTGGTGCCAGAAGGTGCCACCTCATTATGGCTGTTTCTAATTCTAAAAAAATAAAATCCAAGAGAAGCTGAACCTCTTTTTCCCCACCTCCCTCAGGCCTGAGGAGCTCTTTGGGGTCCCTGGGTTGGGATTTTGGGCGCTGCAGAGGAGGAATGGACATGTCACTGCTGAAGATCCAGACCCCAAACACTTTTCTGGCACATCCAGAGCTGCAGCTCCTTCAAAAATTTCCAGATTAAAGCCCAGGAGGTGCAAACACCTCTTAATTTCAGCTGAGCCTTAATGGTTCTCATTTAAGCAGCCTGGGGGAGGCTCTGATGCTTTTCCAAGGCAGTAAAAGCAGGAGAAGCTCCTCTCCAGCAAAATCTGCACCCTGGGAATGTCAGGAGGGCTGAGGATGTTGGTACCTTCATTCCCCCTGGGATGGCATCTCTCAGTCAGACACAAAGCTGAGCTCATCAAAGGAAACATGAAGAGTTTCCCATCTTGTCCTTTATGGTGTGCTCACATCTGGCTCAGAATTAAAGCCAGCACTGAAAACAAGCTCCTGGAGTCCCTGTTTTTGATAAAGGAAGAGTATTGTGCACATTTTATTCTGGTTATCTCATGGAAAAGGGTTGGATGTGATGGGTTGTTTTATTCCCCACAGCCCCCACAGCTGCCTCCCAATTTTAGTACATTCAGCTACAACATCCAAAGATTTGATTTCTGTTAATATATCAGATATTAAGAATGATATCATCAGACTGAAAAAAATGATACAAGCTTGAAAAAGCAGTTGACCCTTGTGCTTTATGGTATAAATTACCTCAGAAAGAAGAAGAACGCTCATATTAAGATTTCTTGCACCTTCCTCTGTAGTAGCAGGAGTTTTATCAACTCATGGCTCATTAAAGACCTATTTTTAGAACCAAGTGTTCTCCTTCCCCACCCCCTGGGTTGCTCTGTCAGACAGAAAGGGTTTTCTGGGAAAGAAATCCTGATTCACTCTGCACAAGTGAGGCAGAAATCTGAGCTCAGGCTCTGCCTCTGGGTCCAGCACAACTCGTGTGACCTTTGGCTCACATAAAATATTGTTTTTCCCCTCTTCAATTGTGTAATAAATAAAGGATCAAGGAGTGAAGAAATGCAAATAATGTTATCAGGGAGAGTTATGGGATCCTGAAACAACTTCTGAGGGATCTGGTGCTTTCTTCTCCTTCAAAGGTCATCAATTAGGAGTTGGTGTTTGTGGCTTTGAATTCCCTCCAGTCTGGGGAGTTCTGCTCAGGATAAAATCCAGTGAGCTGCTCTGGGCTGGAACAGGAGTTCTGATCTGATTAATATTTCCTATTTCCAGCACTTCAGAGGGAATTTATTTCCAAAGGAATTTATACAGGATCCCCACTGGGCGAGGTAAAGGGTGGGATGAAGGGAATCTGGCCCTGCAAAAAGGAGGCACCATAAATTGTGCTTTGCTCTGGAGCAGGAAAAATCTCCCTCTCCTTCATCCTCCCATTGATGTCTCCAGCATTTTCTGTTGACTTCAGGCACAAAGAGAAATGCCAGGGCTTTATCATTTCATCAGCTGCATATGAGCTTATTCTTTATTTTATAGGAAGTGTTGGGGTCAAAAGTCACCAGGAATCTTGACTTGGAAGTGTTCAGACACCACAAATCTGGCCTTAGAGGAAAGTCCCCAGGAAAATTCCTGGGACAAAAGCCAAAATCTCTCCATTCTTCCTAACATATTTTTTCACAGTCTTAATTTAATTAAATCTAAGGGGATTCATTAATTATTCCAGTGCTTTTGTCTCATCTGTCTCTATCAGATAATCCTCCACCTACCTCTAGGCCCATTTGAAAGTGATTTTTGTAATTAATTTTCTAAAATAAATGTATTTAATTTTCACACCATTTGCTTCCCCACTGTCTAATGAAGTAAAAAAATAAAATAAAATAACTGGTGTTGAAATGAACTTGCCAGACATTGGAACTGTTTCTTGACCTGCTCTTCTGATAAGAGTTTATTTGGCTTATCTTCATGAATCTTTGCCTTTGTTCTTTGGGTTAACCTGGGGATTTTCAGCACAGGGGGAGAATAAAATAAAAGTGAGTCTGTCACAGCTGGGGCTGGAATCCCCTCTTTGGGAATACTGCACAGATCCCACCCCTTTTTAAATTTCAACCTCCAAGGACCAGGTAGGCTGTAAAATACAACATTATTTATGTGCACAAGCCCATTAGGCTTTATTTGGATTTCCTTCTGCAAAGCAGGTTGCTGATTTTCCTTTTAATATTACATTAATTAAAGACTATTAAGAAAATTAATATTACTCAATTAAAAGGTGCTGCCCACTCATTAATTGCTGCTCAGCTGATGGATGTCTGTTTTTCCAGGTGTCCTGATATGGATAAATCTGGATTATTTGAGGGCTGGATAAAGCAGAGACTCCTGTCCCAGGTAAACCACAATTCCAGCTCCCACAGGATCCTCCCTGTCCACGGTGGCAGCCATGGCATGGCTCTGCTCTTCCAGAACTTTCCCCTTTCCTGGGATGTTCAGATGGAGAAACCTCACAAACCTGGCCTTTAAATAAGAAGTGTTTTCCCAGAGAGGAGGGAGAAACCTCACAAACCTGGCCTTTAAATCAGAAGTGTTATCCCAGAGAGGAGGGAGAATCCCCCTGGAGCAGGCACAGCCCTGGGAATTGCTCTGACCACGAATCCAAGGCTGCTCTGAGGGATGGGCCAGGGACAGCCTGAGCTTCTTCCCAAGCCCAAATGGTTCCATTCCCACCTCCAGATTTCTCTGGGCACTTCTGGGACTGCAATTGTTGCTTTAAACAACATAATCCCTCCTGGGCAGTCTCATCTCTCTGAAATATCTGATTGATACACAAGGCCTCGATAGAAAGGCCTTGTATGGAAAAGGTTCTGATAAACCTGAAGGTTCTGAGGGTCCTGGATTCTGCCAGTAGTGTTTTAGGAAAACTTCCCTGGCACCAAATTCCCAGTTGGTTTGGTGCCTGGAGAGGCTCCTGGAGCAGGGGCTGGACAGGGTTAAAGGAATAAAGCAGGGATTTATTAAAAGCCCTTCCAAGGATGCACCTTGGGCACTGCAAGAGCCCGGCCCTGGCTGCACCCAGGATGGGCCCTGGCTCAGGAGTTTCACTCTTGGATCAGTTCTGGTCCATTTCCACCTTGGGGTGAATTGTGCAATTCCAGCTGCAGGTGATGCAGTCCCATCCTCCCAGCTTGCTCTCCTCAATTCGCTGCTGGTTGCACTTTTTGGGCCTGGAGCTGCAGCGGTGTCCTTGGCTGTGGGGCTGGAGAAGGATTGTTGTGTGTGCCTGAGCTGTGAGGAGACCCTGCTGACACTTTGTGTGGAGTTCAGAGTTCTGCACCAGTGCAGAGGCTGGAAAATAACACAGCTCAAAGTGAAGGCCTCAGGTTGTGTTTGCAAAACCTCAGCTGAGCTGTGGCTGAACCCCCAGGGTTTTCCTGCTCTTCCCAGCCCCATCGGTGCCTTTGGACACACCAGAAGTTGTTGTTTTCTAGGAAATGCTGAGCCCCAAACCCCCCTGCTCTCCTGCCCTTTGTCCTCAGCTGCCTCCCTTGGAATTGGGAATTTGGAATTTGGAATGATTTCCTTTGCTCTGGAGCAGGAGCATTTTTCACCCACTGTTACAGCAGGGAAAGAATTCTCATCCCCCAACTCTCAGAGTGACTTTGAGTATTTGCACTGACAGCTATAAAGTATTTTGGATAAAGGCAAAGTATGTCCTGCTGTTCTTTACATGCTTTAAATATTTCTGGGTAAATTCTGTATTAATCTGGATATTGGGAAAGGCTGGAAATAACTTTTATGCTGGAATTTTGTGCATGATGGGCATTTAACTTAAAATAACCCACTGGGACAGACCCACCCCTGCATTAATTTGATAAAGGCAATCTGTGCTAATTAATTAGCTGTTGTCAAAATTGTTTTTAGAACTACTTTTTGGAAATCCTGCATTTTTTCTTAATTGATGTTGTCAAAACTGAAATACTCAACAATAATTTAGTTCCTTCATTTGACCTAATAGTTAATCAATTAGGAGTATTATTGATGTCATCTTTTAAATAGAAACAAATTGCATTGTCAAAGTATGCAAGCATATTTTCCAACTATTTTCTGATACATTTCAGAGTCAAGTAGTTCAAGATTGTTTTAAGGGACTAAGAAATAAAATAATTCTGTGGATATTACAGGGATTTAACTCCACTTTTCTGTTTCTGTCTCTGAGGCAACAGGAAAATGCTTTGGCCAATGCCCCATCCCAATGGGATGAGTGTTATATTTATAAGAAATATTTCAGAAAGTAAAACTTTTTTTCCATTCTGTTTTTTGATGTTCAAATCTGACTAAAATCCTGAACTGAATTTTTACATCTCAGAACTTTGATATTCTTTAATTTCACGTCGGTGGTGCTGCTCCAAGCCTGATTAGGTAACAAATGTCACCACTCAAAGATTCCCTGTGGGAAAACTTCCTTTCCTCTTCCCAGCAGTGAGAGGAAATAAAACGTGACCAGAGCATGTCCTTGGCTGCAGGACAATGTGGAATGTGCTGCTTCTTGGTCACAGTCACACAATCCTTTAGGCTGGAAGAGAAATCCAAAAGCATCGAGCCCAACCTCACTGAGCAGGTGTAAAATGAACTTTCTGGAAGAGACAGCTTGAGAAGAGACTCCTTTTCCATCTGAATTGTTTCAAAATCCACAATTCTAGTATTTTCTGTGCCTTCCTATATAGTTCTTTTCCTAAGAAAGTTGGAAACACAAAGGCTGTGACAGAGGGACTTGTGCCACTCTCACCCCTGGGACTTCAGCTGAGCTTTCCCAGCTCTCCTCAGGGAAATCCAATATTTCCTGAGCACTTTGTGGAGCAGTTCAATCCCTCTCCTCAGTGGCCACGTGTGTGCAGGGACACTTTACTCTGGGTCAGTGCTCCCTGCATCCCAAATTTACACTCAGGAACAGCTGGCTCATTCCAGAATTATGTGAGGCAAAGTTGAGGACGAGACGTGGAACCTCCCTCTTCTCCAGCCTGATCTGTCACCCTTGTTCTAAATTTAAATCTGTGTTTACAGGATGCAAAAGGGTAGAGGCAGGCAGTTAAATTAAGCAGCAAAACATCTCGTGCTTATTTTGAGGTCAGACAAGTGGATTTTCTTTTCCATATGGTGAATCCAGAGCCTGGTGGGTGATGAGCACGTTTGTGAGAGCTCTGTGAACAAGTGAGCTGTGCTCAGAGGGACCCTGGCTTGGCTTCTGACCCTTTTAGGGTTATTTTTGGCAGCAAAATTCCATAGAATAATGAGTGGGGCTGGAGCAGGGAGTTGGTGGAGCTTTCTCAGGAGGCTTTTCCAAGGGGCACTTTGCTCTTCTTAGGCTGCACCTCCCTGTCCATCCCCTCCTCCAAGCCTATCCCAGGAAACTGAACCTGGGGAGCCCCATCAAAACCAGCAGGTTCTGGTTGGAAATGGAAATTCCTTCCATTTCCTTCCTGAGAAACACCTGCAGATCCCAGGGAACATCCCAGAGCAGGGATGAGCTGCTCTCAGCACACCAGGGTTCTGCTGCCTCCCAGGCAAAGCCTGGATTTGCTCAGGTCACCGATTCTGCTCCCTGCACTGAGCTATTTCAGCCCCAAATGAGGACTCTGGTCCCAGACCTTGGAGGGAATTTTGTGGAATGTTTGATGGGAATGGCCCAGCCCAGGGAAACATGGCCTGCACTGGGCTGAGCTTTGCTCTCCTCTCCCTGTGTCTGCACATCCTGAGTGGGAGCTGAATTTGGGAAATGAGCTGCTCCCCTTCAAGGGAATTCAGCAGCTCCTGGCTATAATGGACAGCTTTAGGTCGTTGCTGTTATTAGGATGGGAAGCTGCCCATTTTCTCTCTTTCAGTACAAGAGATATTTCTAAACTGATTCTCAGAGCGTCCCAGCTATAGAGAAACCCAGCTGGAGTTTCTGAGTATGGGATTGAATGTGATTAAAGGAAATTAATTCTGGATAAAATTCAGGTTGAAGTTCTGAGACCTTAAGTTCTTATCTGGCCCAGCATTGTGCACACACACAATCACTGTCTCCATCACTTTATATCTTGGGACTTAACCACATTTGTGTTGTAATTTTATTAGAAAAGGTTGATGTCCAGGTATTGATAAAGGAACTAAAGGGATAAATATTCATCCTGTTTATTGCATCTGCTTCTGCTGCTTTTGTAGCAGAGGTGAAAGGAGAATAAAGCCTCCTAGATAAAATTTTAATAATAATTTTATGATTCTGCAACAGCAACTTTATTGTGAAATAGTCTGTGTTGTGCTCCCAGCCTGCCAGTGATGCAGGTTTGTGCCTATTTTTACCTCTTTGAAACTTATTTATTGCCAGCTCCTGCAATTTATTACGCAGGATCCAAAGGCAGGGACAGTTCTGTGGATTCCAGCAGAGTAAGCTCTGTTGTGGGGTGGTTGAGATCATTAAGGAAGGTCTTGTACAGCCAATTACTCTCAGTAATTTCATTAGAAAAGACAAAGGCAACGTGAACTTTGTGTAATTCCCACTCTAACACCGGGATCTGTCATTTCCATTAACAGCAACTTCCAGATTTTGAAGTGAAAAGGTTCAGTATGAACTCCAGTCCCTTCCAAGAGGAATCCCAGCCCCAGTGAAGGGTTTTGTGCCCTCCCTGTGTGCAGGGTGGATGTTGTGGAGCAGGGAATACCTGGAATAGGACACATTTCCATGGAAAACCTTTGTTTTGTCCTTCCAAGCCCCCCCTCCCGTGCCTGTGATCAGCAGAACCTCACCCCAAACAAGCAGAATTTGTTTGATTCTACACCTGCTTTTCATCTCCCAATAATTCCCTAAATAAATCAGCAATTCTACCTCAGCTTCCCTGTGTCCCACTGGGAAAAGCTCCCTGCCTGTGACAGTGCTTTCAGCATCTCTTCCATTTTCCCAGATCCTTTTTCCTTGTTGGTTTTACATCCAGATGTCCCTTTAAATTAGAGTTCCTCAGAGCAAGGCAGGAGAATTCCCATATTAAAAACATAAACAAAGGGGCATTGTTTTATCTTTAAAGCTCTTTGCTTCTCCCCTCATTCCTCTCTCCTGAACTCAAAATACCCAGCTATAATTAAATATCCTCTTTAGGAGACTCACAGGACTGGAGAGGCCAAAGCAGGGTGGGAGAGCAGAGCTTTGCCCCAGCCCTGTGGTGGGAATCACAGCATTGCCTTTGCTCCAATCCCTCCAGGCACATTCCCAGCAGGATCCAGAGCTATTTGTGCACATCCCCAGGCCCAGCTAAAGTCCATATTCTGAGCTAACTTCAATGTTTACTGTAAGTTAAATTTAAAAGCACATATATGGAATTAAGGGAGTATTCAACATCTTGGACCTTCCTTTATGATCCATATTCATTGTCCCCCTCGTTCTTGGTTTTCCTTCCACTCCTGAGCATGCAGTCATAGAGAAACAGGATAGGCAAAAATAAACCTGATAAACTAGAAAAAAAAAATTAGATTTAATTGCACAAGACAAGTCATAGATTTTTATTTTTTTTCTCCTTCAAAGAGGGTTTTTATAGAGGAAGAAGTTGAGAAATATTCCTTTTTGTCAAGCTTTAAGGAATTCCAGCTCCAACATCCAAGGCAGACTCAGGAGTCCTGTTAAAACTTGGTTGTTCAACCTTTTCTTGAGAAAGTACCTCAGAGTATTTCAGAGTATTTCAGAGCACACAAAGACAATGGGATCATTAATAAAATAAATCAGGGCATCTATTCTTGGGGCACTCAGCCAGGATAGTAAAGTTGTCCTGAAAGGACACAAACACCAGACTGGAAATGAAAACCTGCTGCTATCTTTAATTCTGAATGTCCTGTATTTTCCCTTTTTATTTGTAGCCGGTAATTTGATGGCAGTGACATCAATTAGCAGTTTAATTGGAGCTGCAGGGACTGTCTAATTGGGAAGCAGGGGTGTGCCAGGTAATAAGTTCCATTTCCAATGAACTCCAAGCAGCAGAAGTGGTGTGGAAGAGACTCTTTGCAGCATGACCCCATCTCCAAACAGGAAATGTTTGGTTCTGCTGGGAGAGGACAATGAGGAGCCAGCTGCTGGAGCTGGGGCAGAATCACAGTCATGGCAGGGAAAACAAAAGAGTTTCCAGGCCAGAGCTCAGAGCAGAGATGCTTTTCTCCCTGGCATTTATCAGCTCCTTCGAAGTAATTTGGTGGAATTTGGAGTGGTTGTTCCAAAAATATATGGGATGGGAAGCTGGAATTGGGGCAGGAAGTTGTGGAGAGAGAAATCATCTTCCAAGGAGGTGGAGAGGAGCAGAGCAGGGGCTCAACAGGCTCTGAAGTCAACCCTGGCACTCCAGCCTGAGCATGAGGGAAGCTTTGCTTTATGAGACAAAATAATTCCATAGAGCTGGATGCTTTCCCAAAGTTCCCACATCCAGGGGCTGGTTGATATTCCAGATTCACCTGTTTGTTATTGAGTGGAGATGGTGTTTATTCTCCAGGCATCCCGAGTCATCAGGTCCTGTGGAATGCTGAGAGGAGAGTGATTGTTGTTATTTCCTGGTTGTTATTTCATGTTTCATGTCATTTGTAAGACACAAGAGCTGCCAAGCCACAAACTGAAGACAATTCCCACATTTTGCCACTGGAAGGAAAGGGGCAGCTGGGGACAATCTGAGCAGGAACAGGGCATTGCAACTCCTCCCTTCCCACTCTGACATTATTTCAATCTCCCCTTCCTTCCATCCATTCTCTGCTCTTGGCTGAACACCCAGGCATGATTTTATTACCCTGTGAAATCAATGAATCTCAGCAGAAAGCCTCATGAGCTTTAAATAGTCCAGAATTAGTGTGTGCAGCAGGCAGGGCCCAATTAATCAATCAGTCAATCAATCAATCATCCCCAATTAATTGTTTTGTCGAGTGGCCCCGGATTGATCCCTGGGTGAGCTGGGCCCCAGGACTGCCTGAGCTCTGGCAACAGCTGATGGACCTAAAAGTTCTGGAAATTAAATTATTAAAATGAATATTCAAGCATTAAATCAACGCTAAGCAGAACAAGAGGTGACATATCCTCCTGTTTATTTGAAAATTAAACCTGGACAGCTGTTGAGCACTGCTATTTTTCAAGGATTTATGGATTTCTGGGCTGGCATTCTGTCTTGTTCGTGTCCTTTTATTGGCTTTTGATGCACTAATTTGGAACTGCATTATAATCACAGTGGTTAGGGAGAGATGGCCTTGGGGTTTTTCTTCTCAAGCTGGCAGAGAGGGAAGAGATTATTTGAGTTGTGTGATTCAGCCCATGAAAAATAACCACATTTTCATGGGCTTTTGGGAAGATCAGCAAGGCAGGAAGGAGGCTCTGTGGGCATGAGCCCCCAGGATAAATAAAACATTTTATTCCCTCGGGGTGAAGATGTGCCTTGAGAACCATTGCTCCATCTTTTGGGGGACACAGAAGGATTTAAATTTCCTGGGATTCATCCAAATCCTTAAATATATTCTAAAAACGAGAGGGGAAAAAAAAGGTATTTCTGTGGTAAAGTTGTGTTTCAGCTTTGGTGATTTTCCAGGTGCAAGCCTGCAGTTTTCAATAAATAATTGGAAACAACTGCAGCAATGTTGGGCTACAGGACTCTCCAGCTGTAGGATTGATACCAAATCCATCTGTTTCCCTAGCTGGTGGCACATTTGTATTCATGTTTCCCGTGAAATAATTCAGCTGAAAATATTCTTTATTGGGCTGAGAAACCAGGAATGCTCCACCAGAGTCAGGACTTGTGGGTGCTCTGTCCAGAATTCCCAATTCCTACCAGCATCTGTGACTTTCTGCTCTTTCCTAACAAGAACTCCTCATCTTTTCACTGGAGTTACACAGCAGGAAAGGGTCAGAACAGCTGGAAAGCTGCTGTGGAGAGTCATGGACAGGCAGCACGTGGGAGAACATGTTCAGACATCCTCTGATTCCCTCAGGTCGGGGTGGGATCTCACTGGGATTTCTGTGGCAGAGGGGATTTCTGGAATATTGGCCAGTGCAGACTCTCAGTCTCCTCTCGGATGTTTCCCTCTGGGCTGGGTGGGCCCTGCTGTCACCCTGTGCCCTGGTTCCCAGTCCTTTACTGGCATCTCATGAAAACACACAGGGGGATGAGTGAAAAAGGCCCTGGATAATCCACTGAACACATTTCAACCCCTTTCTTTTCTCCCCTAAATCGATGTGCCTTTCTCCAGAGCTGAAGTCAGTGTCTCTTTGAGCCACCCTGAATGCAGCAGAAATTCTGCAGTTCCTCAGCTGCAAAGACATTTCCTGAGAGCATTCTGGAGCCAGGACACATTTCCATCTCTCCTGTCTGATTTCTAAAGAGAGCACAGAGTGGTGCAGCTGAAAGCCAGCAATTTAAAAACGGGAAGATGTTCTGAGGGAGCATTTCTGGGTGTTTGTATGTGCATTGTGGCTCTCCTTGATCCAGGGAACCACAGGTCCCGTGGTCATTTTCTGGCACAATCTGGAGGTGCTGAAATGATTTGGGATGAGATCCTTTGCTGAGTCATAACACTTCACTTGAAACCACGGGGAAGCTTTTAGCATCAATAAAAACATTCCAGACTCTCCCTTCAAGGCAACGTCTCGTGTTTACAGCTGCACCACTGCAGCACTTCAGCTGCTACACTTTCAAGTGTTCCTGAAAAACACCTCTCATTTTATGCCATTTCATCTCCCAGCATTAACAGATAATCTTGTACAATCCAAATAGATTTGCAAGTAAGGCCAATTATCCTGGCAGGAGCAGCTGGGTGAGGGAAGCCGTGGGCTGAGAGCAGAGAGAGCTGTGCTGTTTATTACAATGTCCAATAAATCATTTACAGCCAGAACCAATTACCTGTTTATTTCCAGTGCCTGCTCTTCAATTAACAGGGGGAATATGCACCTTTAAAGGAGATAATTTCTCGGGATGCATTAGATTGCTGTTCCAGCCCTGAGCTGAGCTGTTCTGTTGGAGTTTCATTGGGAGTCTCTGCTGAGAGCTCAGCCAGCCCCAGGGTTGGCATTACCTGGGCTCTGCAAATTTGGGAGCAGTTACCAGTTAGTGACAGGGAAAGCTCTCAGCATCCCAGCTCTGAGTGATCCTTGCTGGAGCAGGCTGGGATAACCCTCCCTGGGGAGCTGGGAAGTACTGGTGGGCACCAGGAGCTCAGCCAGACCCCCAATGGAACCCGCTCCTTTTACTGGAAGTTCTGGTCTTTCACTGCTGCCACCTGTGAGTGCTCAAACCCGACCCTGATATAATTCCTGTGATGATGGTGGAGAGCACAGCCAGTGGGAGAGGTTTTTTTTTTAATATTTATGTATAAAATTCACAGGGAAAGTCAAACACTGTTCCATTCCCAAAACCTGGGGCACAGACTGGCAGCACTGGGAGCGTTGGGGACTGAGCTGGGAATGGCCCCAGCCTGATGGTCTGGAATCAGAGCAGGATTTCTCCTGGAGAATTCCTGGTAACAGATTGCTCCAGCCACCTCCCCAAGAGGAGCCAAGAAAAGATGGGGGAACTCCTGTGGAATGGGAGAGTCCAAGGTCAAATCCATAGAAACTGAGGAACTGTGGGGAGTGCAGGTTCCTGGCTGAGATTTGCAAACTAAATGAGGACTGCTTTGCATTTATTTGAATAAGAGCATTTTCCATCCCTGGAAGTGTCCAAGGCTAGGTTGGATGGGGCTTGGAGGAACCTGGGATAGTGGAAGGTGTCCCAGGGTACTAAAAAACCATAAAATGTTCTGGTAACCTGAAAAACCAGTGGGGTGGGGACTCTGGAAGTCTCTCCTGAGAGAGCCAGGATTTGCCTTGGGAACACTGATCCATAACAACCCCAAGGGACAATCAGTGTCTGTCAAATAGTTTGATTCAATTACTTTGCATTATCAACAGAAAGTGAAAAAAGGAGCAAAGCTTGGTGTGTTTCTATTTCTGGCATTTGCTGTGCCAATTAGTGATTAATGATTGATGATTAATCCCACAGACTTTTTGGTGACACGGCTGGGAAAATCTTCCTGACACAGGAGACTTCAGCAATTATCCTCCAGACTAAGTGCTGGGACTCTGTAATTTATGACACCTTTATCTCCTTTGGGATAAAACAGCAGTAAATATAATGCAGAGAAAAGTCTCACAGGGCCAGGAGAATTCATTTGTAAAGGAAAGAAACTCCTCGGCTTTCAAGTTCTTTCCAACTCTAATTTCTCTGCAATGAGGAGAGGGACAGAAAACTGTGTTTTTATCATCTTTAGAGATTAAATGTTTCTGTTGTTCAAAGTAATTCCTGTGTTCAGTGGATATATTTAGCTGTATAACAGCAAAACAACTCAAAGCAGAAAATATGGAGCTACTCTGACTCCTGAATGGAAAACAGGGAGGGAATTCTCAGAGTTTATCTTGTAAAGCAAATCAGGAGGTTTGGGGTGCCCATCCCTGCAGGTGCCCAAGGAATTCCTGGAGGTGGCACTCGGTGCTCGGGGCTGGGGACAGGGTGGGGATGGGGCACAGCCTGGACTCAGTGATCCTGGAGGGCTTTTCCAACCTGGATAATTCCATGATTCAGTGGTTCCCTGAACTCTGCAGCTTTGCTGAAGCTGGAATTTCAACCTGCACGGGGGTTCTGCCAAAGGAGCCTCTGGCACCAGGTCCTGCAGCAGAACTCAGCTCAAACACGGGATTTTGAGGACCTTTCCCTTCAGCAAATGTTGCTCAACCAAAAGGTCTGAGCAACCCAAAACTGATTAATCATCGCCTCCAGGAGAATTTATTTATTAGGCTTTAATCCATTAGCACATGTTTTAGATGGGAAAGAAAAAAACATTAGGAAGAAAAACATTGTAAATCTAATTCTTCTGGGAACCGTTAGTGGCTAGTTCTGGTGAGAATTGCTGAGGCCATGAGCAATCCAGATGTTTATTGTTTGGCTAAGGCTGATTTTTCCTTCTTCCTGCAGTTCATTACCAAGGAGTGAGTTCGTTCCTGGGGTTGGAGAGGGAACAACTGGATGGACAAACCTCTGATGTGGTGTTTGCTGTAAGCAAAGCTGTTGGTTCTGTTCTAGAAGACCTGTCTACTTTTCCATTGAAACAGATTTAAACTGGCTTCAAAACCCAAAATCATCTGAAAATGGATTTTAAACCCACACTGAGACACGCAAGGTTAGATTTCCTAACTTTAAAAAAGTTTTTGGGTTTTACTTTAAAAGTACATAAATCAGCATTTTCAATGGGAAGAGCCACATTTAAATTGTTAAGATCCCTGGGAGGTGAAACAGAAACTCACAAAACTGAGGGACACTGGAAGAAAACTTGGCTAAATCCACTTTCAGAAATGTTTATCTCAGGACTGTCAGTCACAGCAGGCTCAGGACAGTGTCTGAATATTGAGTGTGTGCTTTGGGAAGGGCACATCCTAAAGGGAAATTTCAGGGATTAAAATCAATTTAGCCCTTCTTGTCATTTTTTCTTAATAGCCCTACGAGGGAATATAAATTTCAGATTAGGGAATGGTTTAAATAATTTCTCTGTTGTCTGCTGAGGAGAAATGCTTTCCCTTTAAAATAGTTTTTTCTTTTCTCTCTGCCTTTCCTTTCTGTAGCAGGTTCTGCTGCAAACCCATCAATCTGAATCACTGGTTAACAATCTTACTCTGGTGATAAACTGATGGGTGCTGCAAGCTAATTTATTCTAATTTCAATCTAACATCTTCTATACTCAATTGTGATCGGGGGAAAAACCCTCAATCCATCAAAGGGAAACAAGAAAATGTCCCCTGCCTGGAATAAGCAGACACTTATGTCTATACTGTCTCTAGAATTCCTTGGCTCATGTCTTTAATTTGTGTCTAGTTTTCATCTGTTGAGGCATTTTTACAGAGTTTGAACTCAAGAAATAAGTACATTTTAAGAATATTTTGATATGGAATGGGTAGGGGAAAAATGAGTGAAATATCCTGTTTGACACCGTGGCCAAAGTGAGTTTCAAAAAGACATTTTTGTACCTAATTGCTCGTTCCATATCACAGAATCAGGGAATGGTTTGTGTTGAAAGGGACCTAAAAATCTCAAAATTACAGACTGCAAGGACATCCTGTGAGTCTGCATGGAAAGGGATTGATCCAGATGTGTCTGCATCTCTTCCCAACACCGTGGGAATCTCCAGGAAACCTCAGGGCACCAGAAGAGACCAAGGAAAAGAAGGTTTCAGCAGCACCACAGGGGTTGGGATCACAAGGCTGATGCACTCAATGTGTCTCATTTTATCAGGGAGGTTGTTTAAAGCACCCAAACCCCAGGAGAGTGCTTGGAGCAGCTGATTTTGGTGGTTGCCTGATTTTATTTCCCATCAATAAGAGCCAGAAATGCAACCTGAACCATCCCCAGGCCCAAAGTCCTGGAGAATTTGCTCCAGACCTTCTCCCTGGAAACCTTTTCCACACAAATCCACAGGCTGGTGCCAGAATCTCTCTTGCCTTGGCATTAGCACACCCAGGGTCACACACAAGACTTGCAGCTCCTCCTTTGCCTGTCCCAAACTGCTCTGTTTCAGAGCCAGATAAATGTTCACACCCCAAAAAACATTGCTGTGTGGCTCCTTCCACACAGGAACAGCTCTGTTCAAACTGGTATTATTGAACTGTGAAGTATTTAGTGGTGCCATTATTCAGAGCCTTCCTGAAAGCCCACACAGTTTCACTGAAGATGCTCAGGAGCTCAGGGACTGATCCCAGCTGTTCCAACAGGATCTGCACAGCTGGCAAGCTGCTAATGAATATTGGGATTGGGGAGTTCTTACCAGGAATCTGGGCTTTGGAAATCACGGCTCTGCAGTTTTCAAAACTAAGTCCCACTCCAAGGAGTGAAATTAATCTGAGTTTCAAACAAAACCTTGTATTTCTGTATTAACCCTTTGTCAGTTTGCATTTCAAGTGTTATGAAAGCATATTTTGTCACCTAAGTAAAAAATACTTTGAATTTATAAAGTTTTCCATCCAAGAACAGGAAAACATTTCAAGCCCTCAGCATGCTAAGTGACTCAGTCAATCAGTAACTCACAGCTCATTTTATTGGCAGGGAGCACTGAGGGACATTTATCCTTCCAAGAGCTGCTCCTGGTCCTTGGGTGGGATTTAGCAGCGAGCAGGGCTGCTCTGATGTGCAGTCCAGCTTCCTCCTCACACGTTTGTCCCTTTGGATGAGCTCTGGTGGATTTGGAAAAGCAAATCCTGCCTGAGTGTTCCTCTGCAGTGGCAGTTTGGAAACACAAGCCCAGATGGCTCAGTCAGATTTCACAGCAAAGCACGGAGCAGCTGTGGGGATAAAAGAGGGGGAAAAGGGGAAAAAAGCACCTCCTGTCTGTTTTATCCAGCTTAGCAAAGACTCTGCTTGGAAGGAACAGAGTTCACTTGGAGCCAGTTAGCTCTGAATGCCAACAGGACTAAAATTCCTTCATTAATACACAAAGATGCTTAATTGTGACCTGTGTGCTCTGTCTGAGCTGCCAATCAGCTCGTTTTTTCTCCCTCAGGAACAATTCCAGGTGTTCTTTGGCCTCCACTGAGGTTCCCATCTCCCAGGAAAGCAGAAATTGCTTCATGGCAGGGAAATGTGCAGTAGTTGGTGCAGTGTGACTAAAGGGAATATTTGATTCCATGTTTAGTGACAGCTTTGCAGGATTTTGCAGGATGGATAATTCAGAATTGGCCTGCACAAAGAATTTGACCCATGACTCTAAAATTCAGCTCAGCAACCACAGAGTAATTTGGATTATATCAAATAAACAGCAAACAAGGATCTTTTCCCTTGGAGCAGCAAGGGGTCAGAATCTTTATCAGGTGGTGGCTTTCCTTCGCTCCCTCGAGCTTGTTAATTAGCAAATGAAAGTGCAATGAATTAGCAAATCCAATAACCTGGGATTTCTCTCAGTCTTTGTGAGCCCTGTTCTTGCCAGGCTTGGACTGACTCCACACTCCAGGCACGAGAATTTCCATGGGAATGGACTGGTTTGTCACAGACAGCAGCCTGAGAGGACTGAGCAGAGAGATTAAAAACTTCTTAAATCACAGCAGAGCAGCAGCAGAGGAAACAAAGAAACCACACTGTAAAAACTTCCTTATTCTGGGGTTTTTTAGGTCCAAGATAGATTGAAAAGCCTTTCAACACTTGATCAGGAATCTGGTCCCTCTGTCGAGCCCCTCCTGCTCAATTATCCAAAATTTTGAGATCAGTGTGGTTCCCTCTAGCAGAGAATCCCAGAATCCCAGGATGGCTCAGGCTGGGAGGGAGCGGAGCTCAGGGCACAGGATTGTGTCCAGACTGCTCTGGAATATCCCCGGTGAGGGAGGCTCCACAGGGCTGTTACATCCTATAAAAGGGGTGTAAAATCCTGTGGGAATCTCTGGGAATTCCTCCCCAGGATTTCACAGCAGCGAACAAAGGCTGTCCCCAGCACAGATCTCACAAGAGCTGGGATGTCCCAGCCAAGCTCAGCAGAGCGAGCCAGGGCTGGCTCTGTGCTCCTGCAGCAGGGATGCCACAGGGATCACACACACATTCTCCTGGCCACATGCCCAGGGATTTTTGCTTGTTGGAGGCTCCTCTTTGTTTTTGCTGAATCCCAGAATCCCTAAGGTTGGAAAAGAGTCCAGGCTGTGCCTGATGCCCACCTTGTCCCCAGCCCAGAGCTCTGAGTGCCACCTCCAGCCCTTCCCTGGACACCTCCAGGACTCCAACCCTCCCTGGGCAGCTCCTTCCAAAGTCTGAGCTCCCTTTCCATGGGGAAATTCCTGCTGCTGTCCACCCTGAGCCTCCCCTGGCCCAGCCTGAGGCTGTTCTCTCTCCTGTTCCCTGGGAGCAGAGCCCCATCCCCTCCTGCCCCAAGCCCCACGTCCATGAGCTCAATTAACACTGGGCTTGATGAACCTGCAAGGTGGGCTTTGCATTTCCCTGAGATTTCACAGCTTCCTTGTTTTAGGAAAACCATGGAGTGCGTGCCTGGCTGGGCTCTGTGACAGCTGCTGCCACAGCCTTTGCTGCTTCAGAACTTCCCCAGTTTCCTGCTCAGAGAGAAAAAAAAGAAGAAATGTTTCCCTTTTGACTTAATGCAGAGGCATTTGAGGATAATGAGGAGCTGAATTCCCAGCATCCATCCCCAGCAGGGATGGATTTTTGGGTGAGAGATGATGGGAGCAATCATTTGACTGGAGCAGTCAGATATGGTTTAACACCTGCAGGAATGACTCAGGAGCTTGATCAGCTCCTCTCATTTCCCTCTGGAATTTTGGAGATGTTGTGTTGCTTGTGGAGGTGCCAGTCCCTGCAGGGGCTCTCAGGGACAGCTCAGGCTCGCCCTGGCCCCGTGCAGCAGCTCTGGCCCTGCTGCACTTTGAGCTGTGTTATTTTCCAGCCTCTGCACTGGTGCAGAACTCTGAACTCCACACAAAGTGTCAGCAGGGTCTCCTCACAGCTCAGGCACACACAACAATCCTTCTCCAGCCCCACAGCCAAGGACACCGCTGCAGCTCCAGGCCCAAAAAGTGCAACCAGCAGCGAATTGAGGAGAGCAAGCTGGGAGGATGGGACTGCATCACCTGCAGCTGGAATTGCACAATTCACCCCAAGGTGGAAATGGACCAGAACTGATCCCAGAGTGAAACTCCTGAGCCAGGGCCCATCCTGGGTGCAGCCAGGGCCGGGCTCTTGCAGTGCCCAAGGTGCATCCTTGGAAGGGCTTTTAATAAATCCCTGCTTTATTCCTTTAACCCTGTCCAGCCCCTGCTCCAGGAGCCTCTCCAGGCACCAGTGCTGGGGAGCTCTCATGCCAAAAATGACTTTTTGAGGCCTTATCTGCTAAGGCCAAGGCTAATCCAAGAGCAGGTCCTGGTGGGAATAAGCAGTGACTCTTCATGAATAACAATAGCACAATCAGGCCCTAAATGAGACATTTATTCAACCCTTCTCATCTCCTCTAAATCCCCTTCCCTGCATTGGCATCTGTGTCCCTGGAGGAAAGGACTGACTAACTACAGCTTTATTCCAGGAGGCAACAGCAGGAGGAAGGAGGATGCTTTGAAATGATATTTCAGGCATATTGTTAATAGCCCTGCTTGGTCCTTCCCGCCTTCAAACAGGGTCAGTGCAGTGCAAATCCTGACAGGGAGGGAAAGAGGAGCCTCTGAGCATCTCCAGATTCCCTGCTCAAAGTTCAGAGGAAGATCTGCAGTGTGCAAAGGGACAGAGAAGTGCAGATTGTTCATGTTCTTTTCAAACTGAGATGCTCAGATTTGTCAGTACCTCATCCTGTATTAAGGAAGAATTCAAAGTTTGGTATTAACACAATCTCCTCCTGGCTCCAAAGTTCTTCCTGCACTTCTCACAGCTTCCCAATGTTCTGTCCCTTCAACAGGGAAGGAATCTTTCTAGGTGAAAATCACAAAGACAGACAAGACCCCACTTTTCACCCCCAGCCTCTGTCTGGGCCATTTCTTGTTGCTCTGCTCCTACCCATGCACAAAA
Source organism: Parus major (assembly GCF_001522545.3). NCBI lineage: Eukaryota > Metazoa > Chordata > Aves > Passeriformes > Paridae > Parus > Parus major. The sequence goes on from NC_031782.1 coordinate 1,293,860, forward strand.
GCCCAGTAGGTTTCAGTTTCATGGTCCTTCTGCAAAAGTGTGTAAAACTTTCTGGGTGCACTCACTAAACCATGACTAAAAGGGCTTGAGGAGGACAGAGATTCCAGGGAAAAAATAATAAAATCCTTGGGCACAAGGAAAAAAATTGTGTCAATTGAGCTTTCCAAGTGGTACCAGCAGCTCTGACAGAAATACAAATTTCAGGATGTCCCATAAAGAGCAGAGGAAGAAAAGACAGAGGCAGCAAGGCTTGGGTAACTCTGGGATGAGGGTGTGGGTTAATGGAGAGATGGAAAATGTACATCACTTTTACATCAATGCCCAAAATACACAGACAGCTATTTTCTCAAGTGACTAGGAATAGTTTAGAGATTTTTTCCCAATCAAATGGCATGAGGAAAAATAGTCTGCAGGGGCTGGTGAGGAATGAGGGGATTAGGAGGGAGAATGTTACAGAACATAATAACTGCTCCTTTCTGCCATTTCTGCCCCTAAAATCCAAGCTGCTTTTTGTGGTTTTGGAAGAGGAGTGTCCATGTGAGGAAATGAAAACCTGACAATGCCTTTGCTCCCTTTGAGCTGACAGGAGCTCAGGAGATAACAATAAACAAACAAAATGAGCCCAAGGAGAAGGGGAACAGAGCTCAGCACCACCTCCAATTTCTGCAGCTTTGTCTTAAAGTAAAATGCAGATTTTTAAGGGAAAAAGCTGAAGAATGGAACCAAATGAACCAGAATAAGCAGAAGCAACTTTTCCTTGCTTCCTTGGGGGGGAATTCAACAGCTCCAAGTGGGTTTTAGATCTTGTGCCATTCTCATTCATCCTTGGCCTCCCCTCACTTCACACTGTCAGTTTTGTTGAACTGCTCTGCATGAAAAGTGCTTTTGATGTTTGGCAGGGGACCAGCAGGAGAGAGACATTTCAGCAGCTCTGCCCTGTGGGGATAGAACTGCTGGATCTGACTGATCCATCTGGGAATATTGCTGGAGTTCACTTCATGCAAACGACTCCTGCTGCAGGTCCCTCCTTCCCTTCCAGTTCTGAGCAGTCATGGATCACTCCCAGTTTGAGCACAGAGAGGTTTCCTTCACAGGAGAAGCTCTCATGGACCATTGGAGGTTTACTTCAAAGGAGAGGAGCTACAGTCCTGGGAGAGAAAGTGCTGGGGAGGGACCTGGAGGACCTCGAGCTTAGCACCAAATCTTTCCCTTTCTCCTGCCCTCAGTCAGGGAAACGAGCTCAGGATTTACTCCCTGCTCCCTTTTTACCAGCAGAGCCATTTTTACCAACTGACCGTTTCCCAGAGCTTCAATTTCCTGCTGAAGATTTAGATTTTTAATTCTTGTAATGAAGCTTGTCCCAGAGCTCCAGAAGTTCCTAATTAACTTTAGGATGATACATCAAACAGTGCTCGCAGCTGTGTGCTGGCAGGGAGGCTTTGGGGCAGAAGTTCTGGGATGTCACTCCTGGCTTTGAGGCCTGGGCTTGTGGAGATGCCACAAGCTCCAAAATGCCCTTTTAAAGCAAACACCCCTCAGTCCCAGGCTTCAATTTCATCTCCCAGTTGAACTTGTTTGAGGAAAGAAATGATATTTTTAGTCTTATTAAGCTGGGTTTTCTGCCAGCAGCACGGCGAGGCTGGCTCGCACACCTATGGAAATGAGTTCTTATCTGGCCCCACACGCTCCTGATGAGGACCTGGCTTGAGGAAAACGTGACTTTTTGGGCAAAATCAGGCAGTAAAACTTCACTTCTCCCCATTCCTTGAGCTGAATTTGCTCCTGGAGAAGTGGCTGTGGGGAGAGGCTGAGTCACTGCTGGTGGCACAGAGGGAGCTGCTCCCCACACGTCCCCTGATGTCTCCAGCTCCAGCTCAGGAACGTGGCAGGAACACTGAAAACACAATAACCTGCAAGCTCCTGGCCTGCTGACATCCAGGGGATACAGGAGCAGCATAAATCTGATGTTCCCCTGTGACTGATCCAGATCAGAATCCAAATGACACCAAACCAGTTCAGCAGGCCTCAGGGAGAATATTTAACATCATCACCACGGCAGGTGTTATATACAGGAAATACCTGAATTCCTGTGAAAATAACATTTTTGTGGCTTTTAAAAGACTAATTTCACAATCTCCTCACCCAGACTCGATGAATCACTGGGCCATGCTGTCACTGGTGGAAGTGCAGCAGATGGAGGAGCAGGCACCAGTGATCCCCCAGGAAGCTCCTCAGGGTGGGGATGAGAACTGGGCTGGAACACAACTCCTGGAGAGGCTCTGCAGGACCCCTGGGCACAGAATCTCTGCTGGGTGAGTGGCATTTTATGAGAAATGAAGCACTGGGATCATCCATAAAGGTGTCAAAGCAAACCCCTCCAGCTACTCTCGTCTGGTGAACACAGAAATCTTTATGCATTACAGTGCAACCCTTAATTACTTGATTGCATTGGTGTTGATGGAGGATCTGTCTCAAGCACCTCCTTGGGGGAATTTTCTGGGATAAATCAGTGCCCAGCAAGGAACTGCTTGTGGGCAGGACTGGACTGAGGCACTCAGATGTGCCCTGGGGGACAGGAGCTGCTCAATCCCTGAGATCCAATTCCCTGAAATGCAATTTCCTGAGCTGGGTGCTCACTGTGCCCCCAGGCTGAGATGTCTGACATTCCCAGGGCTGGAAGTGCAGGAAAAAATCACTGATCCAGTGGGGAGTGAGGCAGAAAACTGCTGAAGGCATCCCAAAAATGTGCTCCTGATCAACACACACTTCTTGGGTGTTTATTCTGGTGTTTATTTATTGTATTGGGTGTTTATTTATTTATTCTCTTGGGTGTCTATTCCAAATTCAGGAAGGCAAAGAAGCACCAGTGATGTGAAGCTCCCAGACTGGTGCCATAAGTGACCTTAAAAAAGTTATTAAAAGCTGCACACTGTGAGGAGAAAGGTCCTTTGGAATGGGATTTAGTGGTGCCCCTCTCATGTGAGGAGGAAAAGGTCACCCCATGTGGCACCTTGGTTCCAAAGGTAGCCAGAACAGGTTTCACATTTCACTGCCACCCTCAGGTACTTGTTAAAGCAGGCCCAGGTATCTCCATTTCTTGTCTCTTTTGATTAATTCTTACCTTGTGAGCAAGACCTGCCACCAAACACAGCTTCTCCCTCTCCTCTGTAGTGAATATCTGTCTCCACTGATTCTCTGCAGCTGATAATTCCCTAATTCTGCCTAGAAAATTAAATTATTTTATCACCCAAAGGGTTTTGTGTTTACCAGTATGAACGTCTCTGCAACCACTTAAAGTCTGGTTCAGGGTTAATGTAATACAATTCCTTTTTCTTCCTCCACTTTAAAAAGGAGAATTCAAAGATAAAATTCTATGACTATTGTTCCTCCCCTGTAGCTATTCCTTTCTTCCCAATACCCAGTTTTCAAAATAACTAAATACATTTTGTCATCAAAATCTGATTTCTGAAGTTTTGAGAAGGCTCAGCTCCAGCTGGAGTGGGTTAAGTTCCCTTTTCCCTTATCTTACATTTCCCTCTAGTGGCTGAGCCCTCGAGCATCAGCACCCAAAGGGAGGAACTTCAAGATTTTCCTGCTTTGCCTTTTTTTTTTTTTAAAAAAAATTCTCTTTAACCTCGTTGTACCCTGCTTGTCTTTCTTTGCTCTGTGTGAAAACTCTGCTGTTGCCTTCCCTGAACTCGACACAGCTGCTCCCACCCTTTATTGGGGAAGGTAAAATCCCTGTGGTGCCCAGATTTGGGGGCAAAGGAGGAGTTTAAGGGGAGTGTGAGGAGGAATAGTTTTGGTTCAGGGCTCTCAGATGTGCACACACCCAGAAATGTTCTGGTAAGACAACACCCAAAATTTCATTTTTCTAGCAGGGCTTTCTCCCAAGGCTGTGCTTCCAAACTGGGTAAGTCTGGCTGGATTTAAACATAATAAAAACCAAGTGAAGATTTAAGAGAAAAGATTCACCCCTCAATGCTCCCCTGCCTCACTTCTCCACTCCATGGCAAGATGGTTGTGCCAAGAATGTGAAGAAAATAAAGCTTAAAAAAATACCCTGTTAAATAAGTTCTTTTGGTATTTTAAAGCCATTTTTGGTTATTATACCTTCTAATCAAAGGCTGTTAGGGGCAGGGAGGATGTAAAGTGTCAATGTCTGAAGCCTGTGGGATGCACCAAAAAAAGCACCAGAGCAGGCTGTGCTTCAGGACATGCTGTGCCTGGGGGAGCCACCTCCAAGCTGGAAAATCTCAGCTCTGAGGGTTCAGAAGCTGAGAGTTTATTTCACTCTGTTTGAAATGAGCCTCCACAAGAAGCTTTTTCAACGAAAAGGGCTTCTTTCTCATAAATACTTGAAAGCAAGCATGGAATTTCTGTTCACCTCAGGAAGATGATGCCATTCCTCAGCCCTGTCTATGGCTTTGTGCTCGTGTGTGTGGGTTTGGGTTTTTTTCCTCAAACCACACTGATTTTGTCAAAACTGTCTGAGTTTGAAAGCCTCCTGAGCAAACATTGCAGAAGTGAGACTGTGCTTTGGGAATGCTGGGGGAGAGGAGCTCTGCCAGGGCCTGAGCAAGGAAACAAAGCAGGGAAAGCTGCAGGGAAATTGGGGTTTGCCAGGGAGAGGAGAGGGTGAGGTTGAGGGGGAGAGGAGAGGGAGTTTGGGATGGGTTTGTTTGGGATCTTCTGCTGGGTGATGAGAAAATCCACCAGCAGCTGACACAGGGATTGGCAAAACCAGGCCAGCTTTAATTTGGGGTATTTGTTTTATGCCAAGTGATAAATGAGCTGTGAACAGGAGGCAGAGATGAAGGCAGAACCCTCTCCCATGCTGCACTTGCAGAGCAGACGAGGATTTTGTGTCCCTGGCCACAGTTTGGAGCCAGGAGCAGCACAGGGGATGGAAATCAAAGGGCTGAGCCTGCAGGTTTTTATCCTGGACCTGCCTGGGGCAAGGCTGAGCTGCTGCAGGAGCAGCAACCCCAGCTCACAATGCTTGGTCTGCTTTTACAACCTCTGCCCTGGAGGGACATTAAAGGGCTGCTCCTGCCCCCCTGCCACCCCAGCTAATGGGGAAATGTCTGGAAAAAGGAGGAGATGCTGGTTTTGTTCAACCTTTTGGGTTGTACCCTTGGCTTCTTTTAGAGAAATGGAGTTGAGGCCATATTTTGCTCACACGTTTGGTGTTAAAGCAATCCCTGAGGTGGGAAAAGCCCTCCCAGCCCACTGAGTCCCAGCTGTGCCCCATCCCCACCCTGGCCCCCACCCAGAGCACCCAGTGCCACCTCCACGAGTTCCTTGGGCACCTCCAGGGATGGGCAGCCCCTGCCAAGGCCTGACCCCCCTTTCCATGGGGAAATTCCTGCTGATGTCCAACCTGAGCCTCCCCTAAGAAGGAGCAAAGCCAAGTCTCTGTGTGGGCTCTGGCTCCTGGGAGCCCTTTGGGCACGGAGGAGCTGCAGGGTGGATGCCCAGCACAGCCTTGGAAATGGGCACAACTGCCCAGAGGCTTCTGAATCAGCCAAAAACATGAACTGAATGCAGGGAAGACAACAAAAAAAGGAAGTGGACTGAAGGAAATGACTGATTGTACATTTTTTAAAGGAATTGCTCTGGAGCTTGTTCATTCTGAGATGAATTGTGAGCTTTAGCCTTGGCAGTGAGCTCACCCTAGGTCTGAGTCTCTAATGGGGATTTATCCATCAGAAAGTGCCCTGAAATTACTCCACTTTCTATGAAGCTCCCCCTGGCAGATCAGTCACTGCAGATTAAAGCTGGGAGTGAATTTCTGACTCAGAGGTAAAAGACACAATGTCATCCTCGATGACGGAAATTCTTTAGAGGATTTCTTTCCCCTTTTGAAAGTTATTTGCCTAGAAGAAGAGGCCTGAGGTTGTAACTGGAGCACATGATAGAAACAAGTGGTGTGTTTGTGTTCCTTTAGTCAGGTAACTTAATCTTTCAATATTTTAATTTTGCGATATCAAATACCCTGGTAAATCCCCCCTGAGACTGTGAGAGTGCCAAGACTGTCAATGTGAAATTCTTGGAGGGAAGGTAAAAATGATTGAATGAGATTATTAAAACAATGAAGGGAGTTGCAGAAGTGGAAGAGGGAAGTGGATCAGGTGTCATTTTCTGCTGTAAATTTGTTCTTGGTGCGCTGAGCTTGGACAGCACTGATGTTTTGGGTGGCTCTGAATGTCAGAGCCCATTGAAAGAGCCTGGAGTGCCAGGATGAGGGGGAATGGCTGGAAACTGCCAGAGAGTGCTGGGTGGGATATTGGGCAGGAATTGTTCCCTGGGAGGGTGGGCAGGCCCTGGCACAGGTGCCCAGAGCAGCTGTGGCTGTCCCTGCATCCCTGGAAGTGTCCCAGGCCAGGTTGGAGCAGCCTGGGATGGGGAAGGTGTCCTTTCCCTTCTCCTTCTCCTTTCTCTCACCATTTTTTCCTTTTCTGCCACATTTGCCACAGTGAGATAAAATCTCATTGAATTTTTACCATGGAGTGTAGGGATTTTCCCTCTTCCTAAATTTATTATCCCAGAAGTGCCTCCACCATGGCTGGGCTGTCTTGGAGTAGCAGGACAAAGACCAGTGGGATAAAAAACCAGTTTAACTCAGAACATGAATTGTGTGCCCTTTGCAGGGGTGTCCAAAGCCAGCCCCCTTGTCCAGAGCAGGTTCCTGGGTTTTATCCCCCCAGTTCAGTTCCTTTGGTCTGAAGTTGGCCAAGTTTTGGTCTTGAACAATTTTTCATTTCCTAATAAAAGCCATTGGCAGGATTTTGTCTCGATGTCATCCCAAGGCCTTGCAGAATTGCACTGGGTCATGTGAATTTTGTTGGCACCAGAAGCAAGACTTGGAGTCATGATGGAAAATACAGTCATTGCCCAATTTGAATGTCAGCAACGCAAGTGAAGTTTCTGATGCCAGCAGTGATCTCAAAAGCCTTAATGAGGTCAGAGTTTGGAGAAAATGTTCACAAAGTTTGGATAAACTGCAGCTTCTCTTGGGCTTTTTTGGAAATCACCGAGCTTTGGGAGTTCAGGATCTGGTTGAACACTGCAGATAAAACTAAGAGTAAACCGTGGCCTGGAATTAAATACAAGGAAAAGTTAAAAATGGGTGTAAACTGAATAAATTTCAGGCAACGTACACGATTCACATCAAGTGTTTCATGCAACTTTATTTTTATTACCTTCAAAGCAGAGGAGGTTGTGCTGAATGCCCTTGAGGGAAGGAGGGAATGAAAAGGAGTAAAAGATTTGGGGTGTGCTTGGCAATTTCAGACATTCCACATGGGGATGAAAGCAGGTTTGGGATCAGAGGGAGGCAGGGACAGGCTGGGAGGGCACTGGGGAGGACGGGATGGGCACAGGGAACGAGGCCAACCCCGGCCAGCTTGGAGCAGGTTCTTGTCAGGGAGAACTTGGGGCTTCTGCTGGGTGACCACACAGGAACAAAACCTTTTATTCACATGGTGGCCATGACTCCTCCTCGGCCTCTTTCCTGTCCCTGTGTCGGGCTCTGCCTCCTCTGGGGGTGCCCAGAGGCTCCTGGTGACACAGTGACAACGTGACACGGTGGGACTTCCGTGCTTTCAGTTTGGGTCTGCTTTCTGAAAGTGCTGCAAGGTTCTGACAGAGCAGCCACTAAAACTGACTGAGATCACAAGTGCATTACTAAATATGTGAATAACTTCCTTTGGAAGGGGAGTGCTGTGGGTATGGGGGAGGGATGAAAGTCACACAGCTCCAGCTGCAGCTGGAGTTTGTGACAGAGAATTGGTGCCTTGCTGTCAAATTACAAATTCTATTGAAAAAAATCATCTTCAGACTTTATTCTGATGTTTTACTTTGCCACCAGCTAAGCACTGATGAGAATTTTGAGTTGTGTGCATTTGGCTTTGCTTCTTATGAAATTAAAATCCTCCTTGTTTATATTTAATCTCCACTTTAACTCCTACTGCCAGTCCCCAAGTCTCAGGTATAAATAACAGGAGGGAAATCCTGACCTGGGGAGTTGAACACAAGGGTTTTGTTCATTCTGAGTTAAATATTCTGTTATTTAAATGAGCAGAAAGATAACTGCAAATCTTCAGCACCAGGAAACCAAATCAGCCAAATCCTGACTCCAGAATTGGAGCAAGTCACCCTCCATAGGTACAGGACTGTGTTGACATGGAAAATGTGTGACAAGAATTGATTGGTCGATGTCCAGTGGAATGTGATGGGTTTTATGTCAAAGGGGAGCATTGGAAATTCATATTTGAAAAGGTTTCCTTAGCAAATGAAGAAAACCAATTTCTTTATCGTGGTCTGTAATAGAAAAACCAGTGCAATCTGTGCAGAATGTGGCTCAGGCTGGACACCAGCAGGAATTTCTCCATGGAAAGGGTGCTCAGGCATTGGAAGGGGATGCCCAGGCAGGTTTGGAGTGCCCACCCCTGGAGATGTCACCTGGAGGTGGGGACAAGGTGGGGATGGGACCCCATGGGCTGGGAGGGCTTTCCCAGCCTCAGTGCTTCTGGAACCCTGAGGCAGCAGAGGTGCAAAGTGAAACATCAGAATAAAGTCTGAAGATGATTTTTTTTTTTCAGTAGAATTTGTAATTTGACCAATTCTCTGATACAAACTCCAGATGCAGCTGGAGCTGTGTGACTTTCACCCCCCACCCTTGGACAGTCTGGGCACTCCAGCACAGTGACAGGGCTCGCTCTGCTGGGACTGGTGCCAGTTTCAGCCTTGTGGGTTTTGAGGTCAGACCAGGTCTCCCAGCCCGTTCTGGGGGAAGTTCTTCAGATGCCTCCTCATTTCTTACATAACAGATGCTGCCCTTCTGCACCCCTGCCCTCCCCAGCACGTCACTGGAACCACAGAGTTGTTTTGACTGGAGCTGCTCTGGCATCCCTCGAGAACCTCTCAGAGGCTCTGCCAAGGAGGGGCAGCCAGGGAGTTCTCACAAGGAAGCAGCAAAACTTCCACAGAACCCGAATGTGTCGGGATTTCCAAACTGACAGTCTGGGAATGGTGGGGTTGGAGGCAGTGCCAGGCTGAGGGGGATCCCACACACACAAATCCAGGCTGGGATTGCAGCACCAGCTCCCAGCTCAGGATTATTCCTCCCTGGAAAGGGGCTCAGGCACTGGGGGCTGCCCATTCCCTGGAGCTGTCCCCTGGATGTGCCACTCGCTGCTCTGGGCTGGGGACAAGGTTGGACTCCGTGGTCTGGGAGGGCTTTTCCATCCTCCAGGAATTCCTGGGATCGCTGAGTCCTGCCAAGATCCTCGGGCAGTTTCTCACTGAGGACACGCCGGAGTTACCTGGGAAATGCTGGGCTCTGCTTCCTCTTTCCCTCGGTGGTTTCACCACAGTTTTTACATCTCCAACAGGTTGGTAAAACAACCCAGAAACGCCGCCGAAACTCAGAGTGAGGGAGTTTCTTTTCAGTGAAATTGTGAGTGAAGGTGGAATTTTCTTTTTTACCAAAAGCTTCATTACCCCAGAAAGTCCTCAGTAAGGGGGATGGAGATCCAGACATTTGGGAAGAACTTTTGATCAAGGCTGGAACCACAGGCAAAATGGGCTTGGAGTGGGTTTTGTTAGTAACTTTAAGTCCCTAAAAATAAGATTCCCCAGAAGCAGATTTTGAAATTTTACTTTAAATGTTTCTGCTTTTCTTTCCTTCTGATTCTTTCTTTGTTTTTTCTGATTTTCTTTATTTCTTCTCTCTTTGTCTCCCTCCCCAAATCTATCAGGACAACTTTGAGTGCCTCATGTTCTCTTAATATATAATTATAATAATTATATCATTAAATATATTATATAATAATATATTATATAATTATGGTGAGACTTGAAACTGTTCCCCAAGAAATCTAAAATCCTTCCTGTCTCTGTATGGCCATTTCAGCTGCCCAAACCTGAACTGATTTGAACAAATTTCAGCACTTTTCCCTTTCAGCCCAGCCCAAACCTTTCTGAAGGGCAGTTTTCTCCCTGGTATTTGTGCATCCACACTGCTGGGATTTATTGATAATTACTGGAAGCTTGCAAACAGCCTGGGCATCACCTAGAATTTTAAATGAATTCATTTAAAATTAATTACCTTTAAGCATGTATTTAATTTTAAATGAATTTAAATGATTTAATTTTAAAATAATTAATGGGACATTGCCTGGTTGATTCCCCATGTGCTCCAATGGGATCCCAGGGTGATTCAAGCTCAGCTTCCCAACTCCTGCCAGCACCTGGAATGGCTTTGGTTGGGACTGGGATCAGGATAAAGAGCTCCTGGTGCCACCTCAGTTGTTCCTTGAACACTTCCAGGGATGGGGACTCCACCTCCTCTCCAAGGTTAAACAAAGGGGATTTTTAACTTTTTTTCTTCTTTAGTTTTGACCAGGATTCCCCTTCCAACTGAAAATCTCAGTTCTTTTAAGAGAAGTGGCTTGAAATTTTCCTTCCCAGACTCAGAGGTGCTGAAGTGGTTGGTGAGGAGAGCTCATGAAGCTGCTTTGCATTCTGCTGGATTTCAGCAGCAGGGATCTTGGGGTTTTATATAAAATGAGAAGTGGAGGTGAGGAGTGTCCTGCTTTGTGTTTGTAGTGACGACAGAGGCTGCACAGAACTCACACGGTGCTTTCTGCACTGCTCTCACACGTGCACTTTTACACCCTGCAATTGCAGTTGTGCTCTTCCAACCACATTTCTGCCTTGCCAGGAATTCTCATTCTGCTTTCCCAGCCCAGGTGCCTCTGACTCAGCTCTGAGGTGAGCAGCAGTGCAGTGTGAGGTAAAGGGACCTTCATTCCCTTCACAAAAATCAAGGTTATTTAGCAGAATTTGTGGGTTTCTTCATCCCCATCTTTCCTTTACTTTTAAAATACTATTAAATATTTTAAAATATTTAAAATAACTATTCAATTATTATACATAGAATAACTTATATTCATATTTATTAATAAAATTTATAAATGATATATAACAATGTATCATTATTTATTGAAATATTTATTTATTATAAATAAAATGTTATTTTGATTAAATTATTGTTTATATTATTTTAATTAAGTCTAATTGTTGTATTTTTATTATGAATAAATTATTATAATAAATTATTTATTTTAAAAGTATTTATTTTCATTTTAGAAATTTAGAAGCATTCATTTTAGAACAGATGTTCTAGAGAGTCCTTTGTGCATCAGAGGTTCGTGGGGTTCATTTCTCCTCCACGAACTGTGAGGAAAGGGCAGTGCAGGTGCAGCCCCTGTAATTAAATGGTAATTACAGAATTGGCCCAGTGGGAACCCAGGGCTGCTCAGGATTGGGCTCTTCCCAAGTCCTGCCTCTGTGAACAGAGGTGTGGAGTTTATTCCCAGTCTGGAATAAACTTTGCCCTCAGTTATTCCCAGCCCTGTGGCAGATCCGAGGTTTGAGTTGCCTTGGAACGCTGCTGCAGGATTTGGGACCCCAGTGATGGGGCTGCCTTTGGCTCACATCCCTCCTCCTGTATCCCACATCCCTCCTCCTGTATCCCACATCCCACATCCTGTATCCCACATCCCACATCCTGTATCCCACATCCCACATCCCCTGTCTGGGGCGCTTCCAGCTGTCCCTGGAGCAGTTCCAGGATCCCTGGAGCAGTGCTGGATCCCTGGAGCAGTGCTGGATCCCTGGAGCAGTTCCAGGATCCCTGGAGCAGTGCTGGATCCCTGGAGCAGTTCCAGGCTCACCCTGCTGAGCACAGCCTGCCCTTTCAGGCAGCAGGGAATTCCTGCAGATCCAGCTGGAAGTGCCCTTCCACGAGGATGCTCGGAACACTTGAGCAGAGCGTTCATTAAATTCAGCTGGTTGAGAAAAAAATTCTCCTCCCCAGTGTGCTCCATCCCCTCTCTGTACAGCAGGAACTGGTTTATACTGGGCTGCACGCTGGTGAAAGTGGTTTTCTGCTGAACTCTCCAAACACGATCCCAGGACTGATGTCAATCAGGATTGAAACTAATTTCCTCAGGGCGAACAATAATTCCTTTGACAAAGGCATTTATTGTTACAACTGCCAGGCTAAAGCTCTCTCAAGCTGTTCTTAATCTCAGACATTAATTAGAGGTGGAGGAAATTGAAACAGGACGTTTAAAGTTGATATTATTTTTATTACAGGTACCAAGAAGTGTTGCATAAGAATAGCAATGTTTAACTCCCGAGCTGGCAGGGGTGTGATGATGGAGAGGTTCTGCAATGCAGGGCTTTTCCTCACCTCAGAAATTCCTGACCAGGAGCTAGCACAGCTTTCCCTCAGAGGAATTTGGAGCAGAGGCAGGTGCAGGGTTCCCTGCAGAAGGAAATTCGTGTCCCCTGTGGTGGCAGCCACTCCCTGCTGCTGGGGAGAGCTTTGGTGGGGATCAGAGAACGTCCCCAGTTCTGTGTCACCCTCTGAGCTCTGCACACAGGGACTGGGGCTTATTTCCAGCACTCCCAGGGATTCCACCTGGAGAAATTAGCAGGAAAAGCCAATTGAAATACAGAGAAAAGTGGAGTGATAAATTTATGGCTGAAATAACTTATAAACAAATGGATTTGGGGGCCAGTGAATCTTTGTGCCCTGCAGCTCTGCCCTGTGGAGTTGGAAAGAGAGTTTCATTTGTTTTCCAGCCAGAAGGGGTGAGGATTGTCCCCCCAAATCCCCTCAGAGCAGAGTTAGGAAGTGTCAGAGGAGGGGCCACACTGGCTGTGTGAGAGCTGCAGGGCTGCTTTATTTACTGACCAGGAAAACATCCTCTTCTCCCTGAAACCTGCAAGTTCCTGCTTTCATCCCTTCATATCCTGCCCATAGCGAGAGCAGAACCCAGCAGAGATCTCCTCTCCTGGCACAGGATCAAATGAGCTCAAAAAGCATTGATTTTTACTTGAATTTCTTTATTTCCATTTCCATATTGAATTACTGTATTTCCATAGCCCTGTGTACAGGATCATCCTCCCCCCAAAAAGGCATCAAGTTCCATTATTTATTTTTTTTTGCAAAAACAAACCCAAAGTACAAATCCATGAGCATTTTAAAGGTGAAACACATCCTTGGGGTTTTTTTTCCCTCCATATCTCCTCAGGCAAACCACAAAATTCCTGCTCAGCTCCAGGAATTCACTGGCATGAGTCAGTGATTCCACCTGAGCAAAGGACATGTTTTCTGTGGGGCTGCTGAGGTGTTTAATCAGGGTGGTGTCAGAGCACAGGGAGGAGCGAGGGAGCACAATTCCCAAAATGAGCAACTCCAGGCACATCCTCACCCTCCCTGCTCCGAGCAGGAACAGATGTGCTCACTCCAGGCAGGAGCTTTCATCATTCCCCTGGGAAAGTCCTTGCTGGAAGTTCCCTCATGCAAAGCTTTCTCCTCACCTGGAATTATTCACAGCTCTCCAGCCGAGCTGCAGGAACAGGGATGTGCTCCTGGAGCAGCTCCCAGGACAGGGACCACGGGGATTGTCCCAATTCCAGAGGTATTGGCACCAAAACCTGCCCAAAATCTGTCCCAGGCAGAAATGTGTGCTAGCACAAAATAGAGCAGGAGGATTTGCCATTCCACAATCCCTCTCTCCTGCCATGTCAGAGCTCCTGAATTTTGATTTTAAGGGGTTGGTAACAGCACTGTCCCATTTGTCACAACAGCAGAGGAGTGACAGGAGTGAATGTGATGTCACAGAGCAACCCCTGGAGTCATTCCAGAATTTTCTTTGGCTTTCAGAAGTTCAGGGATGCTTCAGTGGTTCACTGGTGAAAAGTTTTTGCTTTCCAAATCTGTCTTGTGTGATCTCATTCCCTCACAGTCACCAGAGAGATCAGAGCTCTCATTACATAAATTAAAATTTCTTTTCCCCACCTTGAGGAACTTGGAATTTTCTGACAGATAAAAAAGGATGTAACCAGATGCCTGGATCCTGCCTGGGCATTGAATCTTCCTGTGAACTCCTGAATCCCTTATCCTGTTATCCCCATTCTCACCTTGGGTCCCCAAGCTTCAGCATTAAATAAATATTTATACATTAATAATTTAATAGCAAAATAGGAAGTTGCCATGACTGCCTTTTTCTTCCAGGTATATCCCTGAGTGCTTTAATTACAGAATCATGGAATGTCCTGGGCTGGAAGGGACCCTCAGGGATCATCAGCCCAACTCCTGGACAGCCCAGCAACCCCACCCTGTCCCTGAGAGCATCGTCCAAACTCTCCTTGGACTTAGAATGGCCTGGCTTGGCTCTGTCTGAAAACTCCTTTTCTAGGAGCTGTCAGACAAAGAAAATGCTGCTTGAATTTCAGTCAATGAAATGAATTTACTGGGCTTTTCCCTTGACTTTCAGTTTGCAGTGTTATTTCCCCACCCCCAGCACTGTAACATGGCCCAAGCACCGCTGCTGGTGGAATTCAGAGTTACAACATCCCCCAAGAAAGGAGGGAGCTCAAGTGAAGGGCCCAACTTGCAGCTGGCTCCTCCAGCTGGGTGCTGGCAGGTTGAGCTCAGTGTCAGGTTGATCTCAGTGTCAGGTTGATCTCAGTGTCAGGTTTAGGATGGGAGCAGTGATCTGCACTGCACTTTGGACCAGCACTGAACCATCTCCCTGTGCATGTCCTGGGAAGGACCTCCTCTGTTCCTGTGCCAGAGAGGATTGATAACTCTAAATCTGCAATAAATCTATCAGAAATTCCAATTCCTTTTGGATCCCTGCCCCACATTTGCTGAGAACTTACAAAGATTTCCAAAAGCATCTCATGGATTTAAGCACCCAAATCCCATTGACTCTACGGGGTCATTTACTGTAGAAAATGAGATTTGGCTCTTAAACCCCTTTGGAAATGTCACACCTCGCTTTGCCTTTCTTTAAATGTCCTTGAGCTCGACACTTCTGGCTGTTCCTGTTCTTTTTATCCCTCTGGTGGTGTCTCCAAGCCCAGGAGTTTGTGCAGAGACACCCAAAGCTCCGGGAGTTACCCCTTGTGAGGTTCTGGGGCAGGAGGGAGCAGGACCAAGAGAGGAAATCCAATTTTCCCTTCTCTCAGGAGGCACCAGCTGCTGCTCCACATCCACCCCAACCCCAGATCCACATCCTGCAGCAGCTCTGATCTGCAACCTGAGCAACTGCATCAGCCTGAGCTTCATTAGGTCAGGCCTTAGTGCTCCTCCTGCCCACCTTTCTGTCCCCTCCACCCAAGGAGGGGGAGATTCCCAACATCCCCATCCTGGCCACCTGCTCCAGTGGTACCAAAATCAAACTGAACACTGGCCTGTCAAGCTTTTTGCTTTTTGGTAGAAGTTGGATGTATTTTTCCCCTGTGCTTTGTTCTTTTCTCAAGGCTGGAGCTTGGTTTGGTGATTCCATGGAGCAGCTTAATAGGAATTTTTTAGGAAAATTCATTGGTACACTAATATTACACAGTATTTCCTGATGAATTCACATAAATGACTGAATTCTACATTAAGAAATAGAGAATAATATATAGAATTGCAGTTAAAGAACAGTGTTCCCTTTTCAGTGCTACTGCATTAAAAATCCTGGGAATAAAAGTTGATCTTTGGCATTAATCTGCCAATGGACATCTATGGAAAACCAGCCAAGTGCTGAAGGGAATTCCATATTATGGAATCATACAGATGATACACTTTTTATAATTATTAATTTTTGCTAAGTTACACAGGTGTGTTTGGTTTTTTTCCTGGATTGGGGAGATTTCTTTGTCATTCCACGAAGCAAAAATCCAAAGAAAGGAAACCCATTTTCAAATGGGCCTTTCCTGCCAAAAAAGGAGTTTTTCCTTGGCATCAAAGGAAAGCAGGGACATGGTTTGCACGTTCTCTGTCAGTGTCATAGGGGAAGCAGAATAAGAAGATGGGGAGAAGCTGCTCCCCTCCAAATTTCCCCTTCAGAATCAATGAGCTCATAGTGGAAAACCAGGCTGTCATCGAAAGAGCTTTTCACAATCTCTATGGTTTAATATTTAAAAATTCCTCTGATGGATCACAGGAAACCATCCCATCATGGAAGTTCCACCAGAGATGTCTGTGCTCCAGGACTGCTTTTTGGGATTCTTGGCATAAAGCTGGATCACCAAATCCCTCCATGTGTCCTGGGACAAGAGCTGAGCCAAGGCAATTGGGAAGGCTTGATGCAAACACACACTGAAAATGTGCATTTTTGTGTTAATTCTTAGGTGTTTATTTGTATTAATTAGTAACTGCTGATGTTTCAGAAGTGAGCAGACCTTTGTTAAGCTCTGCATTAGTCACTGTGACTAAAGAGAAGTGCATCCATGGAAGCAGAAAAGGGATGATGAGCTGAGGAGAACGAGCAGGAAATGTTGCATAAAGTCACTCCTGACTTATTTGTACCTGTGACTGAACTCAGATTTCCCAGATTTCACCCAGATTTCCTCTCACTGCTGTCCTGTGTTATCCCAAAAAGGGTTTTGGATGCTGCAAACTGAATTAAATGGGAAGTGATTTGTGCCCAGCCTTGGCTCCCAGGGCTGCATTTGCAGCAGGAGGGGAGGGGGTCACTGCCCCCTGAGCCTCCTCCTGCTCCTCATTCCCAAATGTGCTCTTGGAATGAGGTGGGAAAGTTCCCAGCACTTTCCTTTGAGCTCCCTGCAAAGGAGGGGCTGGCATGAGGAGGGGACACCTTTGGCTCCTGGAGTGCTTTGGATCCCTTTGGGAGCACCTGGAGCTCCATCTCATCCATCCCACACAGATCCAGGGATCAGTTCAGTGCCTGCTGGCCAGGGATGCCTCAGGAATGGATCCAGAACCTGCTCTGAACCTCCATCTCATCCATCCCACACAGATCCAGGGATCAGTTCAGAGGCTGCTGGCCAGGGATGCCTCAGGAATGGATCCAGAATCTGCTCAGAGCCAGATCCCTCTCATCCATCCCACAGAGATCCACTGTTCAGTGCCTGCTGGCCAGGAATGCCTCAGGAATGGATCCAGAACCTGCTCAGAGCCAGACCCAGTGTTTGGGATGTGAAGGGAGCAGTTTCTCCGTGCCAGAGGCTGCTCAGAGCTGCTCCCTGAGCCCTGGCCAGAGCCTGGCACAGGGAATTCCCGTGTTTGAGGAGCAGGCTGGGCACTCTGGGATGGGCAGGGAGTCACCAGCACTGCCTGGGAATGCAGAGCCTGGGCCGTGTCCCGAGGGATGGGAAGGAGCTCCAGCTCACCCCTGGAGTGTGACCCCATCCAAGGGACACCGGGAATGGCTCCCAGGGCCAGAGGGCAGGGTCAGATGGGAGATTGGGAAGGAATTCCCGGCTGGAGGGTGGGCAGAGCTGGCACAGAGCAGCTGGGGCTGCCCCTGGATCCCTGGACGTGCCCCAGGCCAGGTTGGAGCAGCCTGGGACAGGGGGAAGTGTCCTTTCCATGGCAGGGGAGGGATGAGATGAGCTTTAAGGTCCCTTCCCACCCAAACCATTCTGGGATTCTGTAGCAAAGGAGCAGGAGCCATCCCTCCATTCCTGGATTCTGGCACTGTAACTCCTGCACTGTGGCAATCCTGCCCCTGCAAAGCTCCTGGGATGGAGTTGTGTCTCTCCATTAATTCCTAAAGTGTGCCAGGTTGAGTTTCAAACCCTTTTTTTTTTTTTTCTTTTTTTTTTTTTCCCCTGCTTTTATAAGCAGTGTATTTTGCTTTGCCTGGCAAATAATGAGAATTGCATTCAATTACTTCAGAAACAATTTAAAATTAAAAATCCACACAGTCTTTCCTCATTTTCAAAGCCCACGTGGAGCATGGGGCTCCTCTTATGCCTGAGGAAAAGGAACATCAGGTTCAGCATAATAATGTGCAAATATCAGGTATCTTTAAGGTAGAACTAATTGTTTATTTTTTGGTTGACTTAAGTCTCAACTCATAAAACAAACACAATGTGAAACCAGCAATTAAAAATGAATATTCTTTTTCCTTCTGATTGATGTGGGAGCTGGGATTAGAGGTCATTTAATTATCTCTCTCATGCTTATCAGGTGGAAAGAGTTTTTACTTTATTGAACTTTCTCTTTCTATCTTCAGTGTTTCCTACCAGACACTTTTGGAAGTTTATTTGGTGTCTCCTCACTCTTCCTCTGTGATGAAGAGACAGAATGAGAGACAGAAAACCAGCAAGGAAAGGAAATGACTCTGGCAAACCATTAAAGGTCGTTTTACAATCTCATAATTTCATTTCCTCCTCAAAGTTTACCTGGGACTCCCAAATAGTTTTTTTTTTTGGCTGTAGCTGTGGCCCAATGTAAAATAGGAACTGGAGCCTGGTGTTGCAATTCTGTGGTACTGCAGTGGCAAGGAGCATTTATAAGGCACCTCTGTCCTCTCAGCCTTTGGGACCAGAACTTCACAGAGCCAAACTCCAGCTGCAGCTCCAGCCAGAGGCTTCCCAGCAAACGGTGAGAACTCATTTCTTCTTTACTCAGCTGCCAGGTAAAGCTCATGAAAGTTTAATGAGATTTATTTGAGAGTGAGTTGAAATAGTTTTTGGGAAATTTTCCTCAGGGTGCTGTTTACATCCTCGTAAAGTTCAGCACATGATGTACACATGGAAACACTCCTGGAGTTGTAACCTGTGTCACCAGGCAATAATAATCCTTTTATTGGGCCAGAATCGGTGTTTCTGGGCTGGGAGTGTTGCCAAACTCCTTTTTATGGCTATTGTGTTCCATTGTCTGGCCCTGCCTGGAGCTGGCCTGAGGAGGTCCAGAGGTCCTTCCTGACAGGAATCATTTGGAGATTCCCAGTGAAGGGACCTGGGCTCAGTCCTGAGCTCCAGAGCAGCGGGGAGGGGACACCAAGGGACACTTGTGCTCAGGTGAGACCCCACCTGCAGAGCCTCCAGCTCTGGGCTCTCCAACAGCAGCAGCACCTGGAGCTGCTGCAGGGTCCAGAGGAGCCACGGGGCTGCTCCAGGGCTGGAGCCAGGCTGGGAGAGCTGGGAATGCTCACCTGGAGAGGAGAAGGCTCCAGGGAGAGCTCAGAGCCCCTTGCAGGGCCTAAAGGGGCTCCAGGAGAGCTGGAGAGGGGCTGGGGACAAGGGATGGAGGGACAGGACAGTCAGACTTAGTCAGACCTGGCTCCCACTGCCAGAGGGCAGGGCTGGATGGGATATTGGGGAGGAATTCCTGGCTGGGAGAGGCTGGGATGGAATTCCCAGAGTAGCTGTGGCTGCCCCTGGATCCCTGGAAATGCCCCAGGCCAGGCTGGATGGGACTGGGAACAGCTTGGGACAGTGGGAGGTGTCCCTGCCATGGCAGGGCCGGCACTGGAGGGGCTTTAAGGTCCTTCCAACCCAAACTGTTCCATGATTCCATGATTCCCTCATGCCCTGAACACTTGGAGCTGGAATATTCTCATTTTGAAGCGCTCGGGCACTTAGTTCAGAAACTGAGTTTATTTTTGATAAATAAATTTTGAGATGGGGGAGAGATGCTCTCCCACATCTGAATGTGAACATTTCCATGCAAATCATCGACTGTTTTCATCAAAAACCTGAATCATGAAGCTTCTCCCTCCTCAAATCAGGAGAAACTTTTCTGTTTTGGAGTTTTTAATTGTGACGAATGGAAGAGAAGACACAAGGGCACTGCTCTCCCTGTCTGAGCCGGTGTTTTGATGTTTTGATGTTCAGTTTCAGGTTTATGAAGTGTGGTGATGAATTTCATGTTCCTGTGACAGAAACCAGCAACTTTCAGAAAGTTGCCAAATGAATCTTTCTGTTGGAAATTCCAGCTAATTCTGCCTGAAATCTAAGGGTGCAATGAAGCAGTGCACTGCTAATAGGATATTTCTATTTTAGAGCTCTTTTCCAAGCTAAATTATCCTGTCATTTCTATCCACTGGCTTTTCCCTGAGCCCTCTCTGAGCACAGCAGGAGCTGCTGTCCCTCCTGGACATTCTCCAGACACTGGATTGTAGCTCCTGGCCCCTTGAAGAGCTGGGTACAAATCCAAAGGGCACTGGATGATTTGTGACCAGGATTTAGGAGCTGCAATAGGAACTGATTTGCACAGGAACATGCTCTGCTCTCAAGGAATCAGGAGGGATACTCCCCTTTCCTTACAAAAAGAATGGTTTGGGAGGAAAAAATTACTCAAACCACTTAATTTGGTGTTTTTTCCCCTGCATTCAGCCTCCCAGTGTAGTTATAGAATAGGCTTTGAAAACAATATTCATCATCTCCTTCTTGAAGAGATTCTACTCTCCAGTTTAAAAAGGTCTGGAAGTGCATCTAAATAACTTATTAAAGTTTTTATGCACCCAGTAGATATGACAATATTTGGCAATGGTGTTTCAAGGGAAGTTCTGGTGGCATTTGGAACAAATTCAGGATAAATATCCATTTATATGTCAGACATACAGCAGCAATGTTCTCCACTCCTTGCCCTTCCTGCACACAGAGCTGTGGCTCTGGATCCAGGAGGAATTTTGCCTGGAATTGTTGACAGACTGAGCCTGTGAGAGCTCAGGTGGATGCTGGAAGTGGGGCTGGGAGTGGAGCAGCCAGGCAATGCTGGCAGCAGCTCTGCCCTGCTGTCACTCGTTCAGAGGAGACAGAAAACAGCAAAACCCTTCAGCAGCCCATCCACAACCCTTTGTTTTAATGGAGCTGCTGATGAACCAAATTTGGGCTTTGTATGGAAGGAAATTGATGTCCATTGGTCCCTCATGGCAGCTCTTGGGGAATCATGGAATCACTGAGGCTGGGAAAGAGCTTTGGGATCATCCAGTCCCAGCTGTGCCCTGTCCCCAGCCCCGAGCCCTGAGTGCCACCTCCAGGAATTCCTTGGGCACCTCCAGGGATGGAGATCCAAAGCTCCCTGGGCAGCCCTTGGTCCTCCCTTTGGTGCCTTTTCCATGGAATTGGCCTCACTGCAGCAAGCAGGGCTTTTCCTGCACCAGGAATATTTAACAAGGGACCAAACCCACTCACACAATTCCCTCTGAGCGATTCCTTCCCCAAACTACCTTGGGATGAGAATCCCAAGTGGATCAAAATCCTGGCTCCAGCTCCAGCACCAACCTGAGATTCCACTTCTATGGAGTTCTCAGAATGGGAAGATGTTCCTCAGCTCACTGGGACCGATTTTGGGTCCCTGTCACCCTGCCCAGCCCCAGCCTGATGTTGGAGCACACCCAGCCAACCTCAGTGAGGTTTAATAATGTTTTTTTTTTCCCCTACAGATGTCTCACCTCCTCTGTGCCTTATTGTCCTTGTTTTCCTTCGCTGCCCTACTGGAAAGTGCCCAGTGGAAACTGCAGGAAAATGGTGAGGAAGTCTCTACTTAGTCAGACCTAAAACTTTGGAATTATAATTGTGGCCTCTAGCACAGAATTTGTTAACTCCAGTATCTTAGGCCAAGGCTAAATGTTTATTTGTTAGACAGTACTTAATTTGAGTTAATGGAAAAATATTTCAAAGTCCTAAAATGTCTTCCAACAGCATATTTGCAATTATTTGCATTAGCAACTGTTTTATTTCCTGTTCCTTCTCCTCGTGTTCAAAGTCTCAGTCACTCTGCCTGGATGTAAAAACTGTGTCGTAGGGAACAGCCCTAAAAAAATAACAGGGGAAGAATTAATTGTGAAAAAAGAGAATATATTTGAGTAAAACCTAAAACCTTGAAATAGTTGATCAACTTCTCTGGTAAAGAATTTAAATGTAAATCCATTTGTAAAAAATACAGGGTAGGTAACAAAAAATTATTTTGAATAATTTATCAGAAAATTGGGCTAAATTCAGATTGTCCTCACTTTCAATATGGACCTTCTTCCATATCTTCACATTAAAAAGAATATTTATCCTGGGGGTTCCCTGGGAGGGATTTGATGCTGAAAACAACAAATCTGTTGATTAACATTGAGAGTAAACTTTGAGTTTGTAGATTTGCTTTGCCTGTGTCCATAGGGAGTTCGGGAGACTTCCTAGAGCTGAGCATTTTCTGCCAGTTTAGATTCCATATTTGACAGGTTTCTCAGTGTTTCTCCTTTGTGGGGAAGCCTTGGAGCTCCCTGGGGACAGAGCTGAAGGAAAGGGCTCAGCCCAAGCTTCCCCCTGGTCCGTGTGAGCAGCTCCTGATTTTTCCTTTGCCATTCCCAGTGTTTGTCATCGAATCCCAGTGGGACGCTGAGGCCCCGGCCACCAGGGTGGAGCTCACCTGTGACACCTCTGAGGAAGCTGTTTACTGGGAAAAGGACTCGGAATGGAAGCAAGAAGGGAAGACTCTGACTGCTGCCGTGAAGGAGCTGCCAGATGCTGGAAACTACAGCTGTCTGAGCCAGGAGAGCCACGAGCTGCTGAGCTCCACCCTCCTCCTCATCGCCAGAATCGACTCCAAGGGGCAGATGATCAGGGGGATCCTGAAGAGCTTTACAGGTACAGCCCTGAAATGCTGGGATTGTCCCTGCTCAGCTTTGTGCAGGCTCTGGGAACACCTGGGACACGTCCTTGGGAAGGGGTCTCTCCAAAATCAAATCGTCCTCCTGTGGCTCTGGACAGGGCAGCTGATGGGAATGGGGATGTGGGATTTATTTGGGATTCAATAAATGAATTGATGGATTGGAGGGGTGGGAGGAATTGGTTTGGAAAACCTGGGCTATGTGAGGGACCCAGGGAA